>NW_022145944.1:0-3078 GCF_002938485.1 Sitophilus oryzae | reverse complement strand
CAAAATTAAAATGTTCAATGATTTGTGCATACTGCAATGGGAAATCCTGTGACAACGTCACTGAAGTGTCACTCGACGAATCCGATGAAGAGGAGTTGGACTTGCCTGTAGATATCCCTCTGGCGGCTGAAGATGAAGAGTTGGATGTATTGAGAGACTACCCTGATGAGCCCAGCCCAGCAGACACGATCGACTTTGACATCAATGAGCCAGATCCGTCGGGCTTGTGCAGATAAGTAAAAGTTTTTAATTTATCTAGTAGAGTAGGCCTCCGGGGAGGCCACGTTAAAATAAACGCGCCATATACTTTACCTCTTGGGTGGTGTGAAAACAAGTACGCCACTGTTTTATAACAAAATTGAAGAAACTAAACTAAAACTAGTTTTAGTGAACCCTAATCGACATTTGATTTCGGAAAATCGACTATACATAATATATCATATGTTACGCAAAATTGTAAAATTTCCAGGGATTTTGTGCCTAAACGGTTAACTTTAGGGAATTTTTTCATATAACCTTTTTTATATGAAATTTTCTTCTCTTTAATTTTGCTCTCCTCAGATTTTCGCGAAAAATGCATAGTTTTCGAGATATTCACAAGATACCGATTTTGGGCGCCATCTTGGCAAGTTGGTGGCGCCGGCGGCAAGTCTGGAAATGTGCATTTTACGAATTTTAGTTAGGGACCCCAAAACCTATAAATTTGCAAAGTTGCAAAACTTCCGGACTTTTTTCCAAGCAAAAATCCCCAATGAGTGAACTATTTATTAAGGTATAACTCATTATCTCAGGGCTTTGATAAAAGCCAGTATCTGAGACGGTTTTACAGAGATTAGTTCTATTAGTTAACTCCGATATCAGTCATACTAAAGTTTATAGCACTAATGGTTGTCGTGTTGCCGCACTCAGTGATGAGTTGTTTCCCCAGTTTCCCCAAATTCCCCATTTTAGCTTCAATCTACTGAGCACTTCATTGAGCAGACAGTGTCCTGTTAAAAACACCGTAACAATCCAAAAATTGCCCTTATTTAAATCAAGGAAAATATTTGATTTTTCTCGGTCCTGAGAAATTTCTTCAAGTGTTTTAGACCGTTGGAGGATTCCCATTCGAGGTTATGGATAGAGTCTTCCCGGTTCTTGAGCTTCCCGGTTAGTGGAGTGTTCGCTCCTTTTCTAGCTAGATCGTTGCTATTTTATTTTTTCTATCCCTTGGTGGGCTGACACCGAGAGTAGGAGGACTTTATTTTCTTTGCCTAATTTTTTAGCTTCTCTAGGCATTCTTTGACCAACTTCGAATTGATGTTTACTGAGTCGATCGATTTTAATGTAGCGTGACTATTGGATAAGATTGGCTATTTCTTGTTTAGCGCTGAAGGAAACTGTCTGGCAGTATTGATTATTAATTTCTAACAATATTATCTAAAACATAAGTGAAAATCAGCATTGAGACTTTAAAAAAGTAATTTCTGTTTGTAGTTACCTTTAACAATCTTTACCTGTAAATTGAACACCAATACTACATTATCCTCTTCATTTTATTTATGGTCCAATGATCACCCCCTTAGATACTAGATGTCATTAAGGAACACCCTCTATATTTAAAATCATGTGTTTTCAACAATTTGTGTGTGAACTATATTATAGATCTCTCTCTCCTGTTTGCTAATGTCTAATTATTCGCCGATAATTATTAGCTCTGCCCTAGTAATAGCGGCCGCTTGTCTGCGAGTGTCCGATGACCATGTCCAGCGGCGCCGATAATGTCGCGGCCAGAACGCCATCTGGCCGTTGACATTTGCCGCTAATTAACGGCCATTAGCGGCAGCACGCGCTATCGATACGCGCCGCTCTTACATGTCGTTACAAGAGATAAAGCTGTGTATACGCAAGCGAGACTATCGTCGACCACTCTAGTGTAACGCTCTATGCTAATGACAAGCATGCATCATACTCCAGTCGATTCATAATGTAACGAGGGTAGACCGAAAAAACCCTCCTTTTCTTCTTCATGTTTTATTTGTAAGTGTTGTTCTCGTCTTTGGGGTTTTTAGCCATAATCTTCCACGTTGACCAAACGTCTTGGAAGATTGGATTTTATACGGATAGGGAAATTTTTAGCTTTGGACAGGGTCACCAAGCGATTGACCAATAAAATAGATTTTTTTTTCTTTCGAGCGAACAGGGCCCTTTTTCAAGGGCCTTATAGAGAAATACATTGAGTATAATAGACCACTTATACCTTGTCTTCGTGTATTTTGAGAAGGCCTTCGATTTGGTAGACCAGTGGAAGCTGCTAGAGACACTAAGTGAGAGTCGCATCGATCATCGATACTCAGCAATAATAACGACAAGTCAATGTACCGGGTGTCCCACTAAGAATAGCTCTCGGTTGTATCTCGGAAAGTATTAGCCGCAGGGCTTACGGAACACATTTTTTATAACTAAAGGGGCTATGAGAAATTGCTGGAAATTATTTTCAAGTTTGTAAAACGGCCGCTAGGGGGGCAACTGCTATGGAAAATAAGAAAATAGAATTTTATTACCGAATTTTGCCTAGACAATGGGTACTATAAATAATAGCTTCATAATCTTCAGTAAATTCTGGATTTTCTTTCTTAGAACCATTTGTCCCTATATTTATATAAATGTTAATAACTCCGGACTGGATGATCAGAATCCAAAAAACGAGACACGCTGATTAAAGAAAGGTCTTTAATCAGTGTGTCTTGCCTGCGTCCTCACGTATGGAGCTGAAACACTTACTTTGACAAAAAAGAACATACATACATAGAATACAGGTCATACAACGGCAAATGGAAAGGTCCAGGTTGGGAATTACACTTAGGGATACAATACCCAATCATACCATACGAAATCGAAAAGGAGAAAGGGATGCGGTGATATCTGTCATACATCTTAAATGGAATTGGGCAGGACGTGTGGCTAGGATAACGGATGGACGGTGGACAAAGAGACTTATGGAATGGAGACCAAGACGCGAGGCCTATTATACTATAGAGGCAGAGGACGACCTCCTAGTCGATGGACAGACGATATTAAGAGAGTGCATAGCTGGAA
>NW_022145943.1:0-6081 GCF_002938485.1 Sitophilus oryzae | reverse complement strand
AAAATATCAGGAATTTTGAAATAGTTTTTGATTATGTGGCATTTTGACCTGCAAAAAATAAAACGTTTTTGAATGAAACCACGTTTTTAAGAAATTCTCTAAAAACGTGAATAATTTGATGGTCGATTTACTTAACGACATTGGTTACGACCCTCGCTCAAGCTTCAAGATTTTATATGTCCCAATTTTATGTCACATGGCGCACAATTTTGTTGTCAAAAATATTGGTTACCACGCTTCTGGGATGCTACTGGGAAAAAAAGTTTGACACCGTCTATAGGGTATCTCATTTTCGTGTGTTTTACGGGGTTTCTCGTTTATGAGTAGTACATTATTATGCTACTTTTTTATGAAACTAAAGATCCTGCACACAGTAGCATACTAGTAGTAGTATGACACTACTAGTATGCTACTCTGACACATGCGTTAATGACACGTCCCGTAGAGTTTTTCACATAGAATCCAGTGATGTAACTAGTTCTTCGCTGGAATCTGTCATTTTCGAAATATTATGTTTTGTTCTCAAACTTATGTTTTTTAAATGGGACATCCTGTCTTTTTTTAAATTTCATTTGCCTTATTATGAGTTTTCTAAAAATATAATATACTCAAGACTTAATTTCATAAATAAGGTAAAAATGCATTATTTAACTTTTTAACATAAATCGACATAGTTTATTGGTTGAATACCGTGTGATTGGTATTATACCGGGTGCGTCTCAAAAGTGGCTCACCCCTATAACTTTAAGAAAAATATACGAGATTTGGTATGTTAGTATATGACATAAATTAGGATTGATTGGTGTATTCAATTGTTTTTGGTCACTTCCGTTTTCACCGGAAATGTCTGCAACTTTTGATTTTTAAATGGCACCCTCGGTATTTTTTTACTTTATTCGATAGAAAATGACATTCTGAATAGAATGACATGTCATATGTCAACTTTTGACATTATCGCTTAATAAAAAATTGTATTTTAAAATTCAATCTAGGGTGCCATGGCTATGTTAAAAACACTAATTTTTCATCAAGGAGCCTTGGAAAAATAGATTCGATCGTCTAATGTTTTTAGTGTCTTGTCCTGGCCAGTTAGAAAATGGTCTAATCGTATTTTAATCATATCTCAATTTTTAAACGGAATGATTGTGGCTCATTAGCATATTTGGAAAAAGAATTTTTTCAATCAAAGTCAAATTTCCGTTATGAACCGCAAGTTTTAATTTCAAATAAACCATATGCGAAAATGTCAAAAGTTGACATATGATATGTCATTCTATTCAGAATGACATTTTCTCTCGAATAAAGTAAAAAAAAAAATACCGGGGGTGCCTTTTAAAAATCAAAAGTTGTAGTCATTTCCGGTGAAACCGGAAGTGACCGAAAACAATTGAATACGTCAACTAATCCTAATTTATGTCATATACTAACATACCAAATCTCGTTTTTGCCACTTTTGAGATGCACCCGGTATAGTATTGGTATTAGATAGTGATTGGTATTCAATCAGTGCGTACTACCTGCTCTCATGTATGGTGCGGAGACCATAACATTAACCAAGAAAACAGTAAGCAAAATCAGAATAACACAAAGAGCAATGGAAAGAACAATATTGGGGCTATCTCTGAGAGACAAAGTACCGAATATCGAAATACGGGGGAGAGAAAATAATTACTTTGAAATGGAATTGGGCTGGGCATATTGCAAGACTAAACGATGACCGATGGACGAAGAAAATAATAGAATGGAGATCAAGATATGATGCATTCAGGAGCAGAGACCGTCCTCCAACCAGATGGCATGACGACTTAAGGCTCCACAGTAACTGGATGCAAATATCTCAAGATAGGGAGTTATGGAAGTAAACGAGGGTGGCCTACGTCCAGCAGTGGACTTTAGTGGCTGGTTGATGATGATGATGATGAACATAGTGTAAAGAAGTATTATTATTTATTTTAATTTAACCAGATAATTTTGCTTTCCATCCTGTTATCTTAATAAACTGCACTGAAAGTGAACTCTAGATAACACGCTGTCAATCAGAGTTTTTCATGAGTTACTGATATATTTAATTCACTTTTCTGGCTTCATGGAGAACCCGAAGTTATGAGACCATAAATTAAAGACATTTTTATTTTTAATCCAGTTAAAATTGATAAATATGTATAGTACCGGTTGGCCAACTAAGAATGGACGCCGCGCCGGCTGTATCTCAGAAACTATTTATCATAAAACTTTGGGAAAAAACGGTAATAAGTAAATCTGCCTAGAGAAATCGCTGAACATTATTAAAGTTCAAAAAATTGTCCGCTAAGGGGCGCATCTGTGATGGCCAAAATATGCAGGTGAAGAGGTATTTTTAATATCGCTATTGTATTCAGAAATTTTGTAATTTTTTTGATATAGCGTATTTTATAATCTAGCCTACTACTATAATGTTTAGACCTAATAATCCTAGACGGCAGTTTAACATGATTTGTTCTCTTTATATCTCCCGTTAGAGAGAAGATAGAAAGTTGCAGTTTGCACTGATATTTTGGAAATGTTGTGCTCTATTTAACTGTGTAAAAAGAAACATAACCTACTATTTAATTTTTTTTATGCAAATGCGCAATATCTGTTGTGATGCTAGCTACCACGCAAAAATCTATGAAAACAAAATGTATACTGGAGATTATTAAGAAAAAAAAGCTCTTTTACACGAGCCCTAGTTTGTTTAAATCGGTTAACCTAAATCAGAGTTATCCTTATTTAAAAAAAAGCAAGTTTAACTTTCGCCACTAGTTTATTTTAGCAGATATAAAATGCGCTATTAAAAAAAATTACAAATTTTCCATTAATTACAACAGTAACAATAAAAACACCTCTTCACCTGCATATTTTTGAGAAAAATCATGTTTTCTGATTGGCCATCACAGATTTGCCCCCTAGCGGACATTTTTCGAACTTGAAAATCATTACCAAAGATTTCTCTTGACCGACTTACTTATTACAATTTTTTCCCGAAGATATACGATAAGTAGTTTCTGAGATACAGACGGCGTCGTCCATTCTTCGTATACAGGGTTGTCCGAACTGTATTCCGGAAACTTCGGCTGCATATTTTACTGATAAAAATAAGTAAAAAAGTTCATATAAATGTGTGTCCTAAAATGCTTAGTTTCGGAGATACAGGGTGTAGAAATTTCATTTTTATTTCGATTTTTTCCAAATAATTTCTGAAGTAACGTAAATATTTGGATGAAAATTGGTGTCTGGAAGTTTTTTGACATGAGAAATTTGATTTTAATGTCAAAACGACTCCTATTTGTAGGGGGCGCCACCTACATGTGTTTTAACTGTTTTGAAGACTAATAACTTTTTGTCCGTACCTGTATAAAACTACTGAGTGAAAAAATAATCATTTCCGTGATTTTCTACGTAAAAAATGTCTCTTGGTAAAAATCGCTACGAGCAACCGTTCTCAAGATATTTACAATGGAAATAGTCAATACATGTCATTATTGACTAAAAATGTTGAGTAGATAATTATTATTTGACTGAAATGAGAAATTTGGGAACTTTTTATTTTTTAAACTAATCATAACCTTTTCTTCGAAAAAATGATGATAAAACTGTTCCTGTTGAACTTTTGGCAAAAAAACATTGCAAATTTATGATTTTAGTCTAATAACTAATTAGTCAACATGTTAATTTATGTCAATGATGACAGGTATTAATAATTTCGATTCCAAATATCTCGTGAACCATTACTCGTAGCGATTTTTACCAAGAAACCTTTTTTACGTAAAACGCATCGTAAATGTACATTTTTAAACTAGCTAGTTTTATACAGGTATGTACAAAAAGTTATTACGCTTCAAAACACTTTAAACACATGTAGGTGGCGCCCCCTACTAGTAAGAGTCATATTGACATCAAAATCAAATTTCTCATGTCAAGAAACTCCCAGACACCAATTTTCATCTAAATCTTGACGTTACTTCGGAATTTATTTGGAAAAAATCGAAATAAAAATGAAACTTCTACACCCTGTATCTCGGAAACTAAGCATTTTAAGACATACATTTATAAGAAATTTTTTATTTTTTTGCAGAATATGTTGGCCGAAGTTTTCGGAATACAATTGGGTCCACCCTGTATATAATCGTTATTGAAAATTGATTAGATATTTTTAACTGTCTAAATCTTAAATTTGCATAAAATATAACGTTGCCAGTCATTTGGATATATCAAAGATCTAACATAGATATGGAAGGTGCACTATTTTGTTCAAGCGCTGTTTTTACAATGCGCAAGTTAATTTTTATATAAAGAAATCTTACATGTGACACATATGCCATTCCCATAAATGTTTTGGAATGGACGGTCTGAAGTCCGCTGTTCCTCCATTAAAAATTTTAGCGGTAAATCTCAAGAGTCGTCTTGTTTGGAGGGGCCAGTGCTCATTTTCCTTCTGTATTTCATAAGCCGTTGAAGCCACGCAGTTTTCTTCCATAGCACATTGTAAGACAAGCATTGGTGCGTCCTCTAGGTATGAAGATGTAATTAACTCGTTATAGTCTGAAATTTTGTAATTATTAATGAATTTTAAATAAATCGCTATATTAAATTAGTCAAAATAATTGTTAATGACTGTAAATATAATATGACAAATTATGAACTTTCTAGTAAAATGAAAATTATGAACTTTCTTTATTTTTCATCGTGAACTAGTTCGATTGTTAGAGTAATATCAACATTTAAGCGAAATCTTAAAACTACAGGCGGTATGGCTCACATGGCATTATTTCCAAAATTAATTTCGGTGAAAGTTTAAAACACCCTATGGAGTACGTTAACAAAGTACGGAATTTAAAAATGATTTTATCATCTAGTTGTATCTTTTCTCGATAGTTGGTTTTTTTGGTTCATGTCAATAGCTTGATTTTTTGGAGATATTTGCTTTTGAAGAAGACACCAATTATTTTTCGTATTTTTTTCATTAAAACCACGTCTTTGTTTTTGGTCCTAGTCAACAGACCAATAAAATAGTGTTTATGATTTATGTAATATCACTATCTTTGAAAAATCATATTATTATTGTCTGTTGGGCAGTTACCCTAGCAGATATGGTTTTAAGTCCAAAAGTCGATTGAAGATGAAACATTCATAAAGCAGCAATAGCCGACACTTCGTAACTTAAAACCATCTTTACTAGAGTAAATGTCAATATATAATAATAATAATATGTCTATTCAACGACAGTGACAATTCAAAAACAATAAACACAATTTTATAAGTGTCTTAAAGAGGACCGTGACAATGCAAAAACAATAAACACTATTTAATAAGTGTCTTAAAGAGGACCCAAAATCAATGCCAAAATTGCTGTAAATCGTTACAGCAGCGAATATATCCAGTAAAAATAAAGCTATTGAAATGAATCAAAAAACAAACTTAATTACAGTTGAGGGTTGGAACCTTTGGTGTTACACAGCAAAATAAAAACACTAAATCACCACAATACGCCAAAACACTTTTACTTTTACACTGGACGCGCGTTTCGCTAACCATGTTAGAATCATCAGCAGATGATTATAAACTAGTTTAGTAGTGTTTTTATTTTGCAAAAAACAAACTATCGAGAAAAGATGTACCTAGATGATAAAATTGTTTTTTAATTCCTTGCTTTGTTAACATATTCCACAGGATGTTTCACCAAAATATCAACATATTGTTTTCCCTCGTATAATTGACGGATGGCTATTTTAATTTTGAAAGAGGTACTAAAAAGTCAAATAATTTAGCTACAAATTACTTAAAAAATCATCAAAATCGGCCCACTAGAACAAAATATATTAAGTTTAAAATATATCAAAATTTTATGGTGCCAATTTTTGTGCCGGTGAGTGTATACAGGGAGGTCCGAACTGTATTCCAGAAACTTCGGCAGCATAATCTGTAGATAAAAATAAGTAAAAAAGTTCGTATAAATGTATGTCATAAATTGCTTAGTTTCGGAGATACAGGGTGTAGAAGTTTCATTTTTATTTCGATTTTTTCCAAATAATTTCTGAAGTAACGTCAATATTTGATGAAAAT
>NW_022145942.1:59550-65413 GCF_002938485.1 Sitophilus oryzae | reverse complement strand
GCTAGTAATGGGCCATAAATTTCGAAGGGGTTTTAATTTCAGACCGGGCCGGCTTCGAGAGCGTTTATTTGCATAAATTCATTTTTCCCCCCTTTTTACGTATTGAGTTAGTAGGCTTGTTAGGGGTGCGGATTGTCGTGATTTTTTGTTATTCTAATTTACCGGAAACAAGCCTAATGATAACTAAACATAATGCTGTTATAGTGCTTGTGTGGTAGCAAATGCAAAGAATGCAGGATATAGTATCATGTAATATATTTTTTTGTTTAGAATAAGTGTATTTTTGTGTATTTCATTTTTGTATTTATGTTCTAACACATAAGGTTTGAAACGAAATTTTATTTGTCTAATAAAAAGTTATTATTACTGGTGGTTTATAAGTAAATATTTTTTTGAAGGTACATAGTTGATTAAAAAAAGAGTATACCATTAATATTGCAAATTATATTTTATCCCCTAATAGTATATGTTTTTTTTTATTATGTAGCGGGCACTTTGTTTACTTGTTTCGCCAAACTGCTTGAATCCATTTTTGCGTTTGATCAAAGGTGTGAGAAACTGTGAGCTATAAAATGTTGATTTGGAAGAGTTGAATATCCGGGAAAGTTTAGTTATTGAATGTTATTGCACCCAACAACTACGTAATTATGCACTCTTTACGCGTTATTATTTTTCCGGCAATATTATTAACATTTAAAATTGTCAGAACACAACGCGACGCCCAGTTCGACTCTTTTTTCACTTAATTTTTACGAGCCGAAACAGCGTTACATCACACAAACCTCGTAGTTTTAAACAGCCTCTAAACTATGCGAAAAACTCTTCGAAACAGGTCAAGCATCCGCAGCCCAACTTTGACGCATTTTGATTTATCGGTTTGCCTCAAACTACTTTCGATTCTCAAAAGCGGCTGAAAACTACTCGAGAGGAGGGCGTGGGAGGATTTTTTTGACGTTTTTCGTTGCCTCGTTCAATTTTGTTTAGTTTTGAGCCATTTCTAAAACGGGGCGGTATCTGTCTCCGAGGCAAAGGATTTTTTTCATAAATCTCAGTGAAATAAGTAAACCTAGACGTTTCTAAAATAGCTGAGATAAAATAGCAGCGAGAACGGAAAAAATAGCCTGTATATATTTGATTCACTTGTATGAATATAAATACAATAAATTGAGAATATCCCTAATTAAAGTATCGTGTCTTTGGGCCGTATGTCAAAAAACAGGACTCAAAGAATACAAATTGCACGCACGTGTCGTTGAAAATAGCGAATCGAGTGCAGATAGTCCGAGGCCCGAGACGAGCGGCGTGGCGCGAACAGGCCAAGACAAAAGGGCGCACCGTCTGGCCCTGATATTAGCCGCGGCAACGAAAGGGCAGGAAACAGCCCCGTGATGGATGGGTGTGCGAAACGCCCACGGCGTCGTTTTTGGGGGACGCTGACCGACCGCAGGACCGCCATTACCGCCCCTCGCCACGCCACTGGACTCGTCAGCGGGTTGGTTTTGCTGTGAGCCGTGGCGAAAAAGGGCGAAGGGACTAAAAAATTTGGTTTTTCGTCAGGGTGAGAGCTGATGATGTTTTAGACTTGAAATAGACTGTGTAAAAAAGTAAAAAATTCGTATAAATGTATGTTCTAAAATGCTTAGTTTCGGAGATACAGGGTAAAAAATGTACACGTACTGCCAAAATATCCTTCCACTGCTAAGCGACTGCCTATGACTGCCATGTAATTATTATAGGCGACTGCCATAAGACTACCAATGACTGCCATAAAAATGCCAATGTCTGCCAGCGACTGCCAAGAAAATGTACATGTAATTCCAATAGTGAGACACCCAGGGGCGGCTCGTAGCACTGGAAAATGGTGAGGCATATTAGAAGAGAATTTTTATTAGTATGTATATAGAGTGACCATTAGTACGAGGAAGTCCAATATCTTCGTAGTTGACAAATATATGAAAAAAAAGTTCTATATAAAAAAGTGCATATCCTAAAAAAAATATTTTCTTTAAAATTGCAATCGCATTACCATTTTTCTGTACAGAATTGGGTTCAGCATAAAATTCAGCATACATCACACTATTGATTTATTTGAAGCACTACATATGCGGGATTTCCATGATAATTCATATTTGAAAAAATTTCATTTTTAAAAAGTGGTAAAAAACCTGGAGTGAATTTAACTTATTGATATATTGACAAAAGAAGAAATCCGAGAAAAATTAACATTATTTTATACAGGATTTTTTTATGGCACGGCCAACATTGCAATATTATAATGCTAATCTCAATTTTTTTAAATGCAATACACACTGTATATTATTTTTAGTATTTTAGATACCTACAGACTTAAAAAGCGCACATTTTTGTATTTAAAATATTTCTAAATATTTAGCAGTTGCCTTAAGCCTTATGTAATATAATTCGCAGTATTATACCGTATGATCGAATAAAAACGGCGTCAGCGATGGCTATGAAATGAAGACCGCTGTCATTTTATATGTAAAATTATATGGAAAATGTCATCGATCGTCATTTTCAAGCCAACTGGACGCCGTTTTTTTTCGATCATACGGTACCTATTACATAGGGCTATTGCAACAGTAAATTTTTATCAAAGCGACCTCAGGATATTTTGTCTTATATTTTACTCTGTATGGTAAAATTTTGTTTTTCTACCCATCCTATAAAAATAAAACAAAATTAAATCTCTGTAACAGGTTGCTTTACTTTTTCACTATACGAGTACACAATTTATCTAGAAATGATTCGAATTCGAAAAACTTTGCCTGGGAAAGTCCTCTGATGATGCATGGTCCCTCTAAATCATCATATCAATCAACAAGTCACTGCCCAATTTTTAGGTATTTACTTAATATGTTGTAATCAGTAAGACGAGTAATTAAACATGCAATTCACATTAAAAAACGTATATATTAATTAATTAGAGACAAAACAGTGCAATAACCGGCAGAGTTAATTCAAACTGTGATTCAAACTAATACAAATTCCCAAATAATGCAATTCTGCATTTTCAGCCTGTCGCCTAAAATCTCTCGGACTGATCGGGAAGTGGTACATATTTTTAACGAACTGCTTTTAAGGTTTAAATTTACATTTGAGGCTCGCCTCAATACGGTCTTTTTACGCGCTACTACTCCATACATTTTATCTCTCTTCAACTAAAGGTTTTGCCTATGCTTTTTCTTTTCATTCTATAGATTTAAGATTCCAGTGAACGCTGTCGCTCCGTCAATGCGATATACCACAATACGTTAGACAAGGAAAGGCGAGATGCAAACCTCTGTACATATACTTCTTAAACAACAAATGAGATGGATATATATATATCGTCCAGTTTGTCGCATATGGGAAAGGAAGCGCGTTTAAAGGAATACCATCGACGTAATTTATTGTAGAATGACGGATAAAAAATACAATTATTATTGATGCAAATAGGGAAAAAAATATAAAATTGTGATTAAAGATGTATCGATTAATACGTCTAATTCTTCAAATGTATTGGTGAGGCACTGCCTCATCTGCCTCATAGGACAAGCCGCCCCTGGAGACACCCCTCGTAAAATGCTTAGTTCCGGAGATACAGGGTGTAGAAGTTTCATTTTTATTTCGGTTTTTTCTAAATAATTTTTGAAGTAACGTCAATATTTGGATAAAATTGGTGTTTCGGAGTCTTTTGACATGAGAAATTTGATTTCGATGTTAATATGACTCCTACTGGTAGAGGGCGCCACCTACATATTTTTTAACTGTAATTGTTTTTATATTTATCGTTGTAGCACTCTAGATTGAATTTTATTACACTATATTTTTAAGCGAAAATGATAATGATATGTCATTCTATTCAAGTCTGCTTTTTTCTATCAAATAAATTTAAAAAATACAGGTGGTACCATTTAAAAATCAAAAGTTGTAGTGAGTTGAAATGCGAAACCACAGAGAAAACGAAACTAATTGAATACGACAATCAATCCCGTGTATCATCAATAGTCATCAATCTGTCTATTATACTAACAAACCAAGTCTCGTTTTATACAGAATAAAAAAAAATGTAGAAAATGTATCAATGCAAAATTATACACCAAATTCAGTTAAAAACTTAATGAGATATTGCTAGAGAGCATATATAAATAATTTCCGAATGCAACTTCAGCAAATAAATGCTTCCGACGCCATAAATGTATATTTAACAAAGCAATTTATTCAAAATCAAAATTAAAATCGAATTGCTAATTATTAAATAACCTCGATCTGCAAATTTTGAACTGTACGCATGTTGTATATTATATATTTATAATTTTATAACATTAATTTCTACTCTGTCCTAATACCTATAATATCATTGATTTAATTCTTTCTAATACTGGCAAGTAGTATCGTTACCATTATATGTATTAATAGAATTTATATTTAAAAAAAAAATATAGGTATATAATAGATTAGAGTAAGATATTCTTGCCACTTTAACTGCTGATAATAGAACAGTTTAATTTTACGCTGTGTTTGTCATATAGCTGATAACCTCTTCACTGAGAATGTTGTTCGGAGCCCTATTTCTCATCAGGTGAGCTTGGGCAGATCCACAAATGACAACCACAGCGCAAAGATATGTGGGTAGCATACTTTAAGGTTCACGAACAGGGAGATTAGCGGCTGCGTGCCAATGGAATAATATGGCTCGCCTGAAAAAAAGCCTTTACCATCCTTTTACTATAGATAGTTGCGCCTCGAACTTTTCGACAAGTCTGAATTAACTATCTCTGCGGTGTGGTTGTCATTTTGTGAATCTCCCATGGGGAGGCTTCATCTATGATGGGTAGGGCTCGCGAACCGTAGTGAGAGCTAGGTTGATCCACATATGAACAAGCACAGCATAAATTTCATAGTCAGCAAGTTAAGGTGATGCAGAACTCCTTAATATAATTTTCGATTATTTTATAAATGTATTTCATTTAATGAATCATGGGGTTTCGGGATTTTTTAAAGACTCTTGTTTTATCTAGTCTCTTTAGCTTTGTACTACGAATTTTTGGAGTTTAAAAAAAAAAAAAAAAAAAAAAAAAATCAAAATTTTTTTTTTTTTTTACTAGCAGACCTGCTCACATTGATTCTTTTAGAAACTCTTTAGTGCTATGTGATGAAAATATATTATGAGCGTAACCAGTGCAGAGATAATATTTGTATGGGAGACGAGGAGGAGTAATGGTTTAGAATTCCTTTCAGTGCATGTTAAAGGTGGTAAGTTGTTATGTAAATAATAACTCTAAAAATAATTTAACTAATTATAATAAACTTATTTTTGTATTCCTACGCTGCTGTACCGGATCAATGCTTACCAGTGGTACTAAAAAGTTTTTGAATGAACTATAATTATGTTGCTACGGTGCTTACAGATATATCGATCAAACGACTTACATTAAAAAGATAGATTACATGTTATTTAATTATCTTTATGATTAACAAATCCTATTTAAGTAACTTGAAGCTGTGCACGTAAAATCTAATTTAATTGTAAAATATTATTTTTTTTTTTTTTTTTTTTTTTTTTTTTTTTTTTTTTTTTTTTTTTTTTTTTTTTTTTTTTTTTTTTTTTTTTTTTTTTTTTTTTTTTTTTGTTAAAAATTATAATTTCCAGATAATTTCGGCACAGGCACAGGTCGATCTGCGGTAGTTGCCGATGCACAACTTTACCACCACCGGAAACAGCTAACAAAGTTAGGGAAATCGCGAAGAAACTTCTTGCCACAGAGAGAAGATGAGGCCGAGATGTAACGCGATTCCTCTCTCTGTGTACGGTCCTTCAGACGATAAGACGGTGATGAGGAAGGGACTAAGTTGAAGGAAG
>NW_022145942.1:0-50535 GCF_002938485.1 Sitophilus oryzae | reverse complement strand
ACATATTGCTTAGAAAACCTTTCATAATAATATACTTGTATTCATATTTTCAATCAAAATTTTATACCATTAAATTGATTTCTTGGTAATTTATTTGCCAAACATTTAACATTAAACAATTTTTGGCTTTGTTTTTTAGGAAATATAAATATTTACAAAGACTTGCATAATATCACTGGCTTTATCCGATCTTCTGACTGTGGTACTCTTTGCTACTAGTAATCCTGGATCTTTTTTTCTAAACTTATTTATTTAATGCAATAATAACTTAGAGGTTATCAATACTACAAATATAAAACAGTTAAACTTTGGTACTTCAAAAATTTAATTTATAATTTTTGAAGAATATAACTTTGATGTTGATGCTGATTTATCTATGAAAGTAACTTTTTGGTTGAATAGTATATTATTGTCTTTCATTTCACAAAAAACCTCAAAATTTAATTGAGGATGCAGCCTGACACCACACAGGCGGCTTAAAACTACTTTTTTCAAATTTGTCAAGCTTTCCAGAATTTGATTTTCATCAGCAGGACAGTTTGACTGAGTTAATTAGCAAAAAAAAATATCTTCTGCACAAAAAGGCCTCTTTAAAACTAGCATCATATAACATTGGAATACAAGATTCTCCTTTATGAAATTTTTAATATATTCAAATCTTTATATGTCATTTTCTTAAACAAAAACAAAAAATCTTATTTAACTATTTTCTACATTGTTGTTTGAGTTCGATCAAACAGTGATCGATCAAACAGTGACTGTTTGATCGAGCTCGAAACAACAATGTAGAAATTGTTTAGTAAGATTTTGTTTTCTTGCTGCGAAAAGTAATGTCGTTGGATTAGGTAGTTACTGCTTAATAATAATTAAGTTATTTTTTCACCTAAAGTATCAAATATTTTAAATGGAGTGTTTTATTTTATTTTTTTAGCCTTTTGGTGAGTTTCTATGTTATTACTTACCAGTAGGACAAGTGTTGGGTAATTTTGCTAGTTCCTTGGCACTTTTCGTGATAGCTCTGGATAGATACCATAACGTAATCCATGCATTTAGTAAAAAATGGGATCCAGGTCTACTATACTGCCTCCTTGGAGCGTTAGCCTTATGGCTCGTCTGTGCAGGTAATTTTAGAACTAAAATATAATAAATTTTTATATTACTAACATAAAAATTATTTCAGGAATGTCATATCCCATGTCGACATTTTACTTTTATATACCTCTGGTAGTAAACAACGAAAATGTGTTCTTATGTTCAGGAACGTCAAATACCAAATCCGAAATTTTGTCTTACTACAGCTCAATAAACGTATTGTTCTTCTTTCCGGTCATCTCTATGTTTTTCTGGTTCTACTATAAAATTGCTTTACTTATTTGGCGTCACAGAAAACCAGTAACAAACGAAAGATGTCAAGAAGTCACTGATATCTCTACTACGTCCGTTAGATCTCCTGTTCCTAGAATCAAATCCATCATGAAGAAACGCAATCTTCAGATGGAAAGAAAAATGAGAACGTTCAAAATAGTCGTTGTCCTTATTTTTGCTTTTATTGGCTGCAGAATGCCTCACTGGCTGTTTATGCTTATAATTTGTTAAAAGAAGTACCTGCCAGCATAGCATGGAACTTGAGGTTTTCGTTTATAGCTTTGAATTTGTTCAACTGTGTTTTAAACCCTTTTCTGTACACTTACTTACTTGGGCCTTCAAAATCATATATTTTCAGAAAAAATTGTAATGATTTTATGTAAATTGGTGCCAAGCTGCTGCTCGAATGCCGAATTTGAGGATTACGAGACTGGTCAAGGTTTTATGGACTATAGACAAAACGAGAATAATGGAAATCAGCAAAATAAGATGGTGAACAAACCTGCAGATGTTAAAGTCACGTTTGCTGCATGCCTGCCAAAATACACCCAAAAAGAAAGATACGGAAACTGGATTTTTCTGTTATTTTTTATTAAAATTTGTGAATATTACTTCATGTTATCTTAATACAAATTAGAATGGATCGTAGAGACTGAAATCGGGGTATATTGAGCATGTCTAATCGATCTTAAACCACGAGCGTCTATAAATTATTTCCTTAAGCACTCGAGAAGTTATATTTACTGTGATTAGGCAAAATCAACTGCTAGAAATGGAATATCTTCTCCAGCGAGTTCCCATAGCAATGGAGTATTAAGAACCGAGGCTTTTCAAAAACATGTGCCATCTCTCGTGGGAGGTTAAGATTTATTTTCATATAAACATAAGTCTGAGTCGCTTTGTTTCGTAGCTACAGGGTGTTAAATCTTAATACAGAGTCTATTTATTATTATTTAAGCAGTGATACTGAATGAAATTTTGAGCGTAAAAAATACTATAAGTGTGTTACATTATTTTAATGCTGTAAAAGTGTCGATATCAGGGACGTGCACTTGGGTTATCACCGGAATATTTAAAAAAAAAAATATGTGCGCCACTGGATTTTTTTCTTTTGATATCAAATTTGTGTAGGCCATTTAATGCAAGTTAATCTTGATCGACTTTCACCCCCCTGATGAGATAAACGCAATTTTATCATCACAATTAATAAAATTAAAATAAAATTAATAAATTGTATATTTTACTTAATTTATTATTAAATATTATGTTATTATTACTATTAGGTCCAACCTACAGCAATGTAATAAAAAAAGAATTTTATTTAATTACAAAAAAACTAATTTAAGAAAAAAATATAAAAAAAAAAAAAAAAAAAAATATATCAAAATTGTTAAAAATTACGTTTTATTCCATCAAGGAGGCCGGAAATCGACAAAATATCAAGAGGACAACTTTTAAAAGGCATTAAACTGCTTACACTATTTCGGTAACTATAGAAAGTCAGTGGCGGTTAATTAATAATTAGAAAATTATAATAAATCGAAAAAATATTAAAACTCTAACACCCTGTAGCGACGAAACAAAGCAGAATTGGACTTGAATTGGACCTATGTTGATATAAAAAAATAAAATCTTATTTTTTAAGTGAATCTCCCTGAGAGATGGCACATGTTTTATGAAACACCCTGTATATACTTAAAAATTATGTTTATTTGCTAGATTATTTATTTTGAAGTAAATATATCAACATTATCAGTAATAAAATGTCCTATATGTATATTTTAGACGATTGTGGTGACAGAAATAACCCAAAAAGGGTTAAATAATTAGAAATGGTATGCAATAAATTTATCAATCTAGGCTGCTTGTGCTTATTTTGAAATACAATCACAAGTTATAACTTGTTTTAAACAAACTAAAAAGTAATTTATATGTAAAGTTAATCATAGGGTTTAACAATGTTTCAAAAGTAATCGATTATATTATTTTAACCCTTTTACGATATAATTTATTCCAATTAAGAGGCTTAGATACTCTATATCTACTGGATAGAGAATGCCTCGAGGACTTTTCATACCTAATGATATCCGAGGGGTTTAGCAATAATCTTGGCGTATAAGCTGAGGTTTTTGGTTTGAGGTGGGTCTATTTAGAAATGTCAACAGACCGTTTTAACCTAATGATATACGAAAGGAAATTAATGCGGATCTAGTTCAGACAAATCGGGTGTCATTTTTAATTGTAGATATTTGACAGATTTTCTTCTTTTTTAAAAAAAAAAAAAAAAAAAAAAAAAAAAAAAAAAAAAAAATCTTAAAATAAGTACAGATAACTCAATCTATTATATTTTTATGGGCAAATTGTAGTCACCACAAAACTATTTACTGAAAATTGTTTGAATATATTTGCTATGCTGTAGTGGTGTATTGAGCTCTGCTGCTTTTCCTCCGTATGCTATACGTAATTTTAAAATATTGGCATGTTTAGCCACTATAAATTGAAACAAAATTGTGCGGAGTTACTGCATAGCACGAAGGCATGCCGTTATAGCGACTAAAGTACGCCAGGATTTAATTAACAGTGATTTGCAATATTTTACTGCAAACGAGTCGGCCGTAGTTTTATAAATTACATCTACATTTTTTTCCCAAGATTTATTATATAAAAGTAGTTTGTCGTATCAACTTATTTTTTACGGTCTTATATGCCTAAATAAATCTTAAACTAAAAATCAGATATTATTTACTCATAATTTATTGAGTCCTATCAGCATTTTTATACTAAAACAATAAAATACCATAACCAAAAATAGCTCGTTATCCTTTTTTCTATTATCTCCTCACCCCTGCTTTTTCTTTCTTTTATTAATGGTTAAACGATGCACAGTGATATCGTCACCGTTCACCGACAAGGCCTCCGAACAAAAAAAACAACCAGACGACGCGCGTCGCAAACAAATCGAGTCGGCTTTGACAGGCGATTTCCTCATTTTATTCATGGCCTAGCCGCCCGAGGCAAGAAAATGGTAATAGACTATTAAAATTAACATAAACGATTAGCTTTATTTTTGGGATTTTTAAGCCTGGTGAGAGGAAGCATCTGTTCTGTAGTTTCACAACAGTTTCGGCATAGGATGATAAGTATTTTGAATTTTAGATTGCATTTTTTGAACAAGTTAAATTGAATTTTAAAGATAGTTAAGCTAATCACCAACGTGTGAAAATTGAGTAAATATAACTTGTAGCGTTTTAAACAACTACCACTGCGAACGGCAGCTTTTCATCGGAGAGCAGTCGTGGATAAGGTATTTCACTGGAAAGAAACTAATTAAGAACAATAAATAAAAATATGATGGGCGCCAGGCATACAGAGAAAGAAAACACAGTTAGAAAAAGTTACTCAAAACTAATGACCATATTTATTCATGATGATGGTACCCTTTGCTGGTGCTATGACATTAGAGTTCTAGTAACATATATAGTGGTTAGGTGTCAAAAGAAAGTGGTGGTAAGAGTTGTAATAAATATCTATGAAAACGACTATGATAAAATACAAAGACATGTAAAGTTTAAGAGAGTGTATGAAATGTAGTATTACTTAATTAATTTGATATTTTTTTTTTTTTTTTTTTTAATAATAATATTTTCCATAAAAGCAATACTATTACAAGACATAATGAAATGAAACCTAAGATCTAAATTATATTTTAACTACTAACGACATGAATATTCTTAACAATCTAACCACTAAACATGGTCTGTATGATATTATTTAAGATGTACGCATTAGAGTTTATGATCGTAATGTTTTAAATGTTAAATGCAAAACTATAACTTAAATCTACACTTAGCTGTTCTTTATGTAATCTTGCTTTATACAGTAACAGCGTGAGGTGGTCTCGCATCACTGTACTCAGCCATCCAACACGGTAGTGGTGTATTTTATGGTGTATCATTGTATCAGGAAAGAGAGATCATTCTGGCCCCTTTGGTAAAAGGGGCCAGAATGATACACCATAAATTGATACAGCCGTAACTAACTAGCTTATAGCGGGGAACGAAGCAGCATGGTGCTCAAGCTACATCCACGTTGTGGCACTTATATGTAAGAAAAAATCATTCTTGCTGGGGACACTCGTCCACAGGACATCCGTACATAAGATAATGTCCGTACATAAGACACTACCTGTAACCTTTGACAAGTCCAAATCATCCAAAAATATGAAATTTTGTTTAAAACCAAACAAGGTCTAATAAACAAAATGAAACTACCTCTCAAATACTCTTAAGGGCTCAATAATACAAACAATATGTCCTTTCTTCCATGTGACATTCTGGAGGATAAAAGAAAAGGGACGCCAACGTACCAGCAAAACACAAATACAAGTTGGGACATCCGTAACTCTACCCTAAAAATATTCAATAATAATATCGAATCTATAAAAGGTAATAACTCATCTTACCTGTAGCCTCGAAATAGCAGCAGATTCAAATTATACAGCAAAATTTAAATAATCACCATTTCCAAAAGCTGGGATACAACAGAGCGTCAAAACAAAGTGAGGTTAAGCACGGAGAGAGTTGACAGAAGCGATGGCGACAGCGCCTCCTCAGAGCGATAACGGGGTTGTGTCGAACGATAACAGGGTTGGCGACTAGGAACGTAAAAATTACGCGTCAAATAAACTATCCGGTCTGAACGAGAGGGAATCCGGTGATGATAGGCCAAGACATCATATATTATATATAAAAAAAGACATGTAACGAACTAAAACGTTACAAACTTCTGGACAACAATTGAGGCATCAAGTTGCAAAACCATCCCAAAGACTGCTGAAACTCCGAGATAATATGCAAACCAGCCAGAAAACGTTTGAAGCGTTATTTTTACAAAAAAAAACGTATCCACTGAGTGGAATCATTGTTTTGTATCCCGTTTTTCTAAAATTAAAAAAAAAAAAAAAAAAAAAAAAAAAAAAAAATATAAAAAATTATAGAGAATTTAAATATGTGATAAAAATGGTGGTACTTTTTTAAAATCAGAAATTTTGTAAACTTTATTTATGGCAGTGCCGCCATATTGAAAATATATTTTTAATCAATAGAAATATAACTAAATAAAATAATAATACTTTTTTTTTTTTTTTTTTTTAAACTTTTAATAATCATCTCAATCAGATCATTATTATTTATCCCCGTCTTTTTCTGCATGTCTTATCTGCCTTCCACGCGAACATATCTCTGCCGGAGGCCCTTTACCTTTACGTCAGTCCCTTCTCCGACAATTCCTGCCTCTTCCTGCAACAGCATAAATATCTCTCTGTGTGCGAAACGAGGCCCATATTGATTAATGAAATAGTGGCGTCACGGCTCTTTAGGCCTAGAAGATGTAACGGCATTGATAGGGGCGGCTGTTTAGCATTTTGGCCGCGCTTTGGGACGTCGAAAGTTACTCAAAGGGATCGAGTCGATGTAGTTTTGGAACGGATTTAATCCCCATTTGATTCTTTAATATTTATAACGACTTATTGGGGTAAATCTAGTTAGTGCTAAATCAGGATTAATCGTGACGGTATCATACCGCAGCTTTGCATAAAATCATTTTAGTTTAACTCTAACTTTCAAACCAGGCGCCGCGCGCCGTAGACACAAACGATCGCATTGTGATCAGATTTAATTCTTACGACTCTTTTTTACGGCTCATCGTTAAAATTTTACGGATTCGCTGGCCACGATTCGATTGAACGAAACCGTATTGTAAGCAACGAATCAATTCTCACGACTCTGTAAACTAAATTGAGCCGTAGAAACGAACGATCGCATTGTGATCCGATTCAACTCTCACGACTCTTTTTTACAATTCGTTCGTTTAAATTTTATGGATCTGTGCTGGCCACGATACAATAAGCGAACCGTATTCTAAGCATGAATCGAATCTCACGATTCATTTTTAGGTTAGGTTAGTTAGGTTGCTGGGGTTTGGGCTCATGTTTGATCTCTCACTCGGAAGCCTTGGGCCCAATACCCCTGTATTGTTGTACCAAAACCTTTCTTCTCATTCTTTCTTTACGTTAAAGCACTTCCAGCAAAGTTCCCGATGTCGCTGATGTTGGTTTTTGCTGCTTCCTCTAGACCAAACCAAAAAACCTTGCCCTAAAGTTTTAAAGTGCCGTCGGTATTCCAGCGCCGGACAGTGGCACAGCAGGTGCTCTATTGTTCTTTCTTCCTCTCCGCATTCTCTGCAGTAGTCGTCGTTGGAAACCTTCCATCTCACGAGGTTTACACCCGTAGGACAGTTTCCAGTGACGACACCTATAATTATGCGTATTCGGTTCTTAATCGATCTACGGTATATTATTAATAATTTCAACTAGATATCACTAAAGAGCGAAAATAATACGAGATATATTTTTATACACTTTTTAAACTTTTAAGGGGGCAGGCAGTATTTATATTATAGGAAATTCAAATAATTTTGTTTTTTTAAATTGTTTTCGATGATGGAAATAATCATCTGACTGTTTGACACTTAATATCAAAGGAAACTAGATAAAATCAAGAAAAATATAAAAAAAAAAAAAAAAAAAAACTTTAAATAACTTAAAAAACGATTTAGTTTAGGTATAGAACATGTACAGTTAAAAAGTAACGAATTGAAAAACCTTTCGCTCAGTGAAATAAAAAAGTGGGTTTCCATTTTAAAAAATGATTTATGAACATTTTTTAATCGCTCAATTCCCTGACAGCTACCGCCATTATTATATGACACTTTTGAACAATTTAATTTTGAAATATATAGCAACATGTCATCTCTTTAGGGCAGCAAGCTGTAGTAATCACTAAATTTGACCTACAGGCTAAGTGCCAAATTTTTTGACAGGTAGTTTTTTTCGTCCAATTTTTTTTTTTTCGTTATGTTAGGGACCGTAATGAACGCGTAGGCTCGTTCATTTTGGCTACTCGTTCAAATGTATGATTCGTTCAATCTTTGCCCGCCTCTAATCAAGGGTATCAAGGGGCATTGTGTTTAGAAAGCTTAGAAAGGGGGAAGAGCATCAAGGGGCATACTAGATAAGAATATTTTATTGAGAAAGTAAATGTGCAAATGTAAAATACGTGTTATTATAAAATATTCAAAATTATTCGCGTAATAAAGACGCAACATTTAAAAAGCGAATATTTTACTTAACTCGAAAAGGCAGAAAAAACAGCCGCAACGTAACGGGCTCGTATATATAAGTCGTTGCATAAAACACCCGCAGCCCAACACAAAGGCCCTTCTTCCGTCCCTTCGGCTAAGATTTTATTAATTATAATTCCTAACCGGGATTCACTTTCGTTCGCGTTCCGGAACAGCAAAATACTCTCTGGTCCTTTTGTTTCCAGATTGCCGGGCCCTTCGCCGCGCCGCACCCCCTGCTCTGCCTGGATGCGGCTCATATCTTACACTCCGTTTGGCAACAATGGCATCCAGATATGGATTTGCATAAATATTTCGAGTGCGTTTTAGCCGAGCTCGATTGTCTTCGTCCCCTGCTGGTCGTCGGTCTAGCAACTGAATATAAATATGGAGTTGAGATGGGTGAGTGTGGCACGGAAAAACCGGAGTTTGATTCATGTATTAATGTTTGGTAGTTGAAAGTTGTTATTGCATTATAAAAATATTTTATATTAAAAACAGGGTGTCTTTGATCACTTGCCAATATTTAAGGAGGTGATTCTTGTACCTATTATAAAAAATAGTAAACGATTTATTTAGATACAGGGTGAGTTTCCCTACGATGTTCTCTATGGGTATCTCGAAACTGCTGGAGATAGAGAGTCGGTTAATAAAAAGAATTTGCAGTTTGTGGGAAGTCATAAATATGCGCCGTTCAGATTTTTTTGGGAAAATTCATGGCTACTAGATATTTCGAAGAAAATAAATTTCGGCTATTTTAAAATTGTCCCTAATTCCATTATAAGCTATTTTAGACAAAAAGTTTTCATAGATAAAGTTGTAGATAATCACATCCTAATGAGAGACTGTGTTCTTCTGTTTTTTCAGCCTGTCATTTTGACATATGATACAAACATATCTTTTTAAAATGGAAATCATAGTTGACCATGACTTCAAAAAAAAAAGGCAGTTTTTTAAGCTTTTTAGTGATATAAGCGTTAATTAGAGTTATAGCCAATTCTTATCATTTTTAAACAATTTCACTTAGTTAGCCATGGAAATAAGTTCAATAGTCGTTGCTCTCAGAAATGTGAAGCTGTCACATCCAAACTTGTAAATTAAAATAAACAAAAAAATGTAAATATTTTTTCAAATGAAGAAAAAGCGTGTAGATCTCGCACATCAATAGAGTGGTTCCAACATGACTTTCATTATGAAACACCACTCATAATGAAAGAAATGTTAAAAAATTATTTATATCATAATTATACAAATGCAGGGATAGGAAGAGGTTGATCAATTGCATGGGCCTCCTCGATCATCTGACCTATCCCTTTAGATTTCTTTTTATGCGGTATAGTTAACAATAAGGTTTACAAAAGAACTTATGAATTAAGAGAGGCACTAGAAGTGGCGGTACGAGAAAGTTTAATTAAGTCGACCGATCCTTCGGGGAGATTAGGTAGTAATTCAGTTTTTAAAAGATGCAACTCAAAACAATGGCGGATTTTTTGAACATTTTCTAAAAATAACTTAAAGTGTATGTAGTGATATGATTTGTTAAGTTTTAGTTTGTGTAATGTAAATTGTATAGAACCGTTTAGTAATATAATCTAACTTTTAGTGCTTAGAAATCCCAACTTAGTTTAAGACTAGAAGTGAAATTAGTCAAGAAAAGATGAAGAATTGGTTATAACTAATTAACTTTGAAACTATCCTGTTCTTGATTGAAAATCCGTATTTACACTCTTGTTTTATTGCTCTGAATTCCTTATGCCTTGGGACTTCACAGTCACATTTATGGAGAGCAAAAATACTGACAACTTTGCTCACAATAATTATGAAATCGTTTAAAAAACGATTTTTTTTTTTTTTTTTTTTTTTTTTTTTTATAAAACATTTTTTTTAGCTTATATCGCTGAAAGTTTTAAAAAATGGCGCTTCTTTATGAAGTCATGGTTTGGTTGAGGTTTCATTAAAAAAAATTACAGTCATATGTCAAAATGACAGGCTTTATTATCTACAACTTTTTTCTGAAAACTTTTGTCTAAAAATAGCTTATAATGGAATTCAGAGACAATTTTAAAATAGCCGAAATTTGTTTTTTTTCGAAATATACCAGTAAGCCATGTGGTTCTTTCGTAATCGCATATTTATAATCCCCACAAAACTGCAATTCTTCCTTATTTAACCGACTCTCATTTCCAGTGTAGTTTCCCAGATAGCTTGGTTAGAGAATATCGTATGAAACTCACCCTGTATAAACTATCCCTCGTAATCCAAGTTCTTCAATCTCATCCCCATGTGTACGTCTTTTACTTTTTGTCAGATTTGTAGCGGGGTGCCGATTTCGGCATTGCGCTCCGGCAATTACGGTTCGCCGGGAAAAAAGATTTTTATCGGCAGAGAGGGCCACGCCGACTATTAGACGGAACAATTGACAATCGATGGCCGTGGCCATCAATCAGGACTGCTTCGGAACGTTCCAAATTAAAAGAAGGGAAGCAATCGAGAATCGGGGCTCGAAATTGCGTGATATGTCGTGATCTTTATTGTTATTTTGTCTGTCTCGGGGCCCGGCCCGCAGCTCGATAGTATGTATTTTTAATATATACGATGTTATGTTTCTTTCTTTACAATTTTAGTTTAATTATTTATTGTTTTTATTAAACTATTAATATTATTAAAAAGGAATCAACATCTTTAAACTGAAGTTTGATCTTCTTTATATGAAGTTTCTTGATTAATTACAAAAGTATACACGGTTTTGGACCGTTAACGGTCATTTATTGAATTAAACAATATAAATCAGAAATGAACAGAGATTGAACTGAGTCTTTTGTACTGCTTGGGATCTGTTTCACGGATTAGGATCCAACAGTAATCGCTCATCATGCCTTCGTCCCAAAATCCTTGGTATCGCCTTTCGATTTTCGCTATATCTTGGTGTAGCCGCTCTTCTTGCTCGTCGCTCGTGTCGCCCAAGTTTTGTGGAAAAAAAATCAAGATGTGAATGCAGAAAATGTATCTTGAGAGACATTCGAGCTCCAATCTTGTAGTGTGTAATTTTAAAATGTAAATTGTAGATTACTTGCTTATAATCCGGTGATTTATGATTACCGAGAAGGTTGTGAACAACACTTTGAAACGATTCCCATGTTGCTACCTCATCAAGCGTTAAACATTTTGTAAACGTTGCGGCAGCAATTAGTATTCAAATATCAGATCCGACAAATATTCCTTCCTTGATTTTTGCGTATGACAGTTTTGAAAACAACTTGATTGAGTACTGGAAAGCTGGAAGACCCTAAATATTATTTACTAACGTTATACAGAGTGAGTCTTAAATAAGTGCAAATATTTTTAAGGATAGTATATTTCGACTCCAGAAACACGTCAATGAGTTTTTTTCACAAAAAAAAATAAAGCTTAGAATTTCTTGAATTTTTTTTTTTATTTTTTTTAGATAAAAATTACTTTTTATTTATTTAAAGAACACTTAAAATTTGAAAAGTGTATTTTGCTTTAAAATATTCATATTTTAGATAATTTTTTACTAATATTTTTATAAATTCTTGATTATTTTTATTGATATTTTCCATTTTTATTTTTTCTGTTGCTTTTTTTTATTTTCCTATTAATTTTTTAGTTTATAATTTATTGTTTGTATTGATTCTCACAATAGGTTTTGAGACTGAAAATTATGTGGTATATTTTTAGGATAAATTATTGATAATTTAGAGAATTAAAAAAAATATATATTTATTAAGCAACTCGATATTATATATCTACCGCCCTGTAAGGTGAATTGTTTTTTTACGTTTTTTTATCAGGTTTATTTTGTGTTATTGACAAAAGGTAAAATAAATATTTTTTTAATCCAGATGTTAAAACGTTTGCTTGTGTGTTTGACTTTTTACCAGGTTAAATAAACGTTCATGGAAGGAACATAAACAACATTTTTCGTGTCAATATACTATTCATTTGTCAGTTATAAAATTAGTAGATATATAGGGATTTTTGTTTGATTTTTATTTTGGAAAATGTGTGTTTGTTGTATAGAGTTTATAAATTATTGTTTATTTATATTTTTTCATTAAATATACATCTAATACAAATTTCTGAATTCTTATTAACTGCAAAATAAAAAAAGTTTATTTTTTTTTTAATTTTGAGGGCAATAATTATATTAAAATTTACAGATTATTTTGACATAAAAAATGATTATTAATTAACTCATTTTTACACCGATAAATACCATACAATTGAAAAAAAAAACGGCATCAGAGTTGCCTTGAAAATGACGATTGCTGTCATTTTAAAAGTAAAATTATATGGAAGTGTCATGGATCGACGTTTCCAAGCCACCCGGAAGCCGTTTATTTTTTATCGTACAGTAGCTTTTAGTGTTATAGTTCTAGATAGTCTTAAATAAGTGCAAATATTTTTATGGGTGGTATATTTCGACCCTTAAAACACATCTAAGAGATTTTTTCCGTAAAAATTTTTTCCTGAATATTTTGAATTTTTTGAAAAGAAAATTGGAATATTATTTAATTTTTAATTAAAAACATAATATCCTGATAATATGCCAATATAGGATGTAGATTAAATTTAGAAGGACGAAAATCCTGAAAAAAATCCTGTGGTTCTCAAAATATAATCAAAATTCATTTTTTTTAATTTTCAAAGTAATATAATTCCGTTATTTTCAGGGTTGGCATGATTTAAATAAAATGATTTAAATCATGATTTAAATCGTGATTTAAATCAAGTAATTTTTTTAATTTTAATCATGTGATTTATTACTTTTATTGAAACTTTATTATAAATAAAAAAACTGTAAAAGTTATAAAAATGTGTCCTAAAAACCTATAAAAAATATTTCTATAACATATATAACGGATAGCAAATTGCAAAAAATAATTGTAAATGTTATAAAACTATATAAAAATATCTATTCATCAATCTAATTGTTGGACCGATTTTTGAACTAAAGACCGGCTAAACGCAGGGAGATTTATTTTAAAATGTATGTTTAAGTGTTAAAAATTCGCTGTTTGAATACATATCATTCGCAAAGTCTAGTGCAGAACTAAGTTCTTCTAATATAGAAACTATATCTTCATTCCCGGGAATCTATAATCGTTGTCAGAAAATATATGTTGTTTTAAATTTTTTTGAATCGGGTGTATGTTTCTAAATTCCTACCGACATTTTTATCTGCAATAAGTACTTTACACTTTGACATTAGATAATACATACTAATTTCATTCTCGACTTAACACTATATTTGCGAACAATACTGTATTGTTTTATTAAGAGTAAAAATTATACTTTTTTTGACGATGCTGTATCTTTGAAGGACCATCGTAAACCAATTCCGACGTTACAGGGAGGCACAAAAAGTACATTTTTACTCTGAATAGAACATACCATTTTTTTAAACATTACAAATAATTTTTTAATCAGTTTCAAACATTGCAAATAATATAAACAGTAATCGAGCAACAAGTTGTACACTCGTTGAATTTGACACTTACTATCAGTTTAATAATACATTTTTGTACTTTTGTGATTAGGCGTAACAGTGCTTTACTTTTATGCCTAGGCGTTAAAATGAAAAAAATTAATACTTTTGAGACGTTTGAAAAAAAAACCTTTTGATCTGAAGCGAAGGACTTTTTTTGCGGAATATATTTGTGACCGATGTGGAAAAATCACACGCCCTGTAGAATTGTTAATGTTATCGGTATCGGAGTATAGATTAAGCCATTTAGGATAGGACTTTAGTTGGAAATAAGTCCTAGTCATTTGGAAATCCGATTTAAATATTGTTTTGAATTAAAATCAAAAAAATCTGATTTTTTGATTTTTTAAAAAAATCATGATTTTTTCCAACTCTGGTTATTTTGGACTTTTGAAAAACGGTAAAGAGTAAATAAGTCTCTTTATCGAGATCTACCAGCCCTTAAAATACTATGCACTTATTTAAGACTCACCCTCTATAGTGTTGTTAGTCACATAACTTGCTACAAGCAAAAGCTTGCTCATCAAATTACATATCATCATAAAGATTAAAATAGAGACATAACTAAATATGGTCAAAACAATAAATTACAGAATTTAATAAAAAACCACCCCACCAACATTAAGACCGACAATCCAAACTGATTCTTTTCATTCTCGGTACCCTCCTTCGTCTTGATAGCATCATTTGTAACTCCGCCAGACTTCGGGCAATATCGCATCCGCCTGAGAATAATGACAAACTTGGTCCTATCGTTGTCAAACAATGACGTTGCCGGCAAGGTAATCGGAGTGGGTGGTCACTCCCAGGTCATCCCCGAGATACTCGCCTGTAGAGATAATGGGCCTTATCCTGAATCGGTCATATTTGAAAGGTGAAACACGTGTCTGCGATTCAAAGTGTCAGGCGAGGGAATAATTGAATTTTTCCAGGTAACAGGTTTTCGTATTGAAATGTGTCGGTGCTAATGCAATCAATTCGAATTTCGGTTTAGCTTGGTCTTTGGAAATGTAGGTCAATCTGTGGTGACTGCTAAGAAATCGATACGGTGAAGAGCTGTGCTTTATATATTATTTATTATTTCTTATCTTTTCGATTGGTGATAATTTAATCATTAGTTGAGTAGAGCTGAAAGCTTCCAAAATATAAAATCGATACTCTCCAAAGAGACACGGTAAAGTTGTTTAATTAATTGTCCTTGAAGTTATATAAAATTTAAAAACTTTTTATGATGCTTAAACTAACTGTGAAAAGTTTAGTCAAGTATAATCTCTGTTGTTTATAAACAGTTATTATTAACATCAATAAAACTCACCTTTTTAACAGCACTACTTAAGGTACATAAAACTCATTACTACCACTTTTCCGTTTAAAATATTATAATAAAGTTGCGATGAGTTTTTTACGGCTATTAAGCTATCTTGTACATTTTGCATTAAAATAGGTTCTAAAAAAGACAATGTTTGACTGCAAGGTCCGCTAGTAAACATTTTTAAGCTTAAATTCATCACAACACTTTATTTAAACCAAAAAGACAATGTCAGAAAATAAATCAATAAATATAAAACACTAAATCACCACAATACACCAAAACACCTTTACATTTACACTGGACGCGCGTTTCGCTGATCATATTAGCATCATCAGCAAATGATTATAAACTAAACTACAATCTACAATTTGAGCGTTTATATACTCGCTCAGTGGGCACCGAGTAGGCGTGGCAAGATCTAGCCAACCGAGTTAGAGCTCACCGAGCGTAACAATTAGATTTACGCCCTAGAGTAGTAGGACCAAAGAATTTGAAGGAATTGGACCGTTGTCTCTGTTCATACTATCTTTACATTTATTAATTCTGATGCTTTCATATGCATCCAATTGCCTATAATTTGAGACTTGTTTAATTAATTTTAAATTATTAAGATCTATACAATGTCCTTTATCAACAATATGTTCGGCAACGCAAGATTTATCCAGTCTATCATATCTTATCTGAGCTAAATGTTCTTTAAATCTAGTTAATATTGACTTGTTTAATTAATTTTAAATTATTAAGTATTAATTAAAATATTCCAAACATATTTCACACGCAACGTGAACTAACAAGAGAAAACAGTAAGTGGCGGACATTTTTTTTAAATATTCCACGTCCCTGGTTAATCTGTCGACACTTCTTTAGCATTAACCCTTAACTGATCCGGCGTCGTCTGACAGGCTACGCCAAATAATTAACTCATTCTTATTAGTTTTTTTGAACCCATTTTTGTTTAGATTAGTTCAATACTACATAATGTAATATATAATAAAATATAAATTTGTTATTTTCCAGTTTTTGTATTTTTTTACTTTTTAGAAGGCTACTTTTTAGTCCCACAGACTACGCCGGACCGTTTATGATACATATCTATTACCGGACCAGTTAAGGGTTAAAATTATTAAAGAAGCACTTAGAAATAAATTACAATTCGAAAAAAAATGAAGACTTTAACCCCCTGTAGCTACGAAACAGCGCAGAATCGGGCTTATGTTGATAAGAAATAAATCTTATGTTTACGTGAGAAATCTCCGCACGAGAGATGGCTCAATACGTGTTTTTTGAAACACCCTGTATAATAAAAAATATTAGTTTGTATACTATTTAATACTCTACGGTACTTAGAGTAATTATTCTAATCAAATATATACAGCGTTTCTTTAAATCGAAGGCAAATACGTACTATAGAATAGTGCCACTTAAATTGTGTATGGAAATTCGAATTGAATCATTTCCATGGCCACAGTAAATTGCACATCTCGCATTCCATTACACGTCATACATTTCGATGCTGTGTTTACCGATCCGGCCGGCCATTATAGATGCGGCTTATTGTGACTCCTTGTTGCCCGAATGCAGAACGCTAATACACAATTGATGGGACCGGTCTCAATGAACCCATAATTTCACGCTCTAGTATTTTAACCAATATATTAGAATATTCTGATAGCTTACTGACATACTGATTAGTAGATTAGGACTTTTTTGTTGCTGATTTTTAGAGTAAATCAATGAGAAAAAATATATATATTGCACTGGAAGTTTTATAATTTTCACAACTTTTCTGACTATGATATACATTTTTATTATTAGTAGTATTAGAATGTTACCTTACAGATTTATTGTGCCCTCTTTTTTTGAGTTATAACTCATCAAACAGTCTCAGAACTTTGATAAAAGCCAGTATCTGAGACGGTGTTGCAGAGGTAATTTCTCCATGTTTGAGATAGGAGTCGTACCAAACTTTATGGCAATGGAAATGTTTGTCGCCAGTGGTGAGGTGTTCTGGTGTTTCCTCATTTTCTTCACAGAATCTGAATTTGCCGTTGTTTCCTAACTTCAATCTACTGAGATGTTCATTGAGGAGGCAGTGTTCTGTTAAAAACCCCGTGACAATCCGAAGATTGTCCTACTAATCAAGGAAAATCTTTGATTTTTCTCGATAGAAAGTTTCATTATTAGTATTAGTTACGTTACAAAATTATATGAATATATAAATAAATATTAAAGTCAGTTGTCAGTTGATATAATATAACACTATTTGTGTGACTCCTACTTGCTCTTGACAAATTTTTCATAATATGTTTTACTATGATTCTCCCTTATTAACAGATTTCTTTTCTAGACGATAGTGTCTGTAATAGGTTCTTAAAATTTTAGTTTTGAAAATTTTATTGTAGACTGTAAATTGAAACAGTAAAAAATTATTAGACTTTTAAAATATAATTGTCAAACGTTATGTTCTTTTAGAATTTTAATTACAACTTTTAAACAGAGAAGTTTTATATTTGGCAGTATAAAAAAAAGTATTCGTATCGTAAAGACATTTTTAGTTTAATTTTCATTGCTTGAAAATGTGTTCGAACAATTTTACATAAGAAAGAAAAAATAAATGACAGCAGAAATGAGTCTTGTGTTTTTGAATAAAAAATCTAGATTACTATAAGATGTTTCTATAATTAATGTTTTCTACGATTTCTTTGTGATGGAAAAAATATGGAAAATATGACTCTTCAGTATTTTTATCTAAGATTTAAAAAATGTTGTAGTAACATAATCCAAAAATTGTTCTTATTGTAAAGTATAATAACAATTTATTTAAGTAAAATATTTATCAATAATAACTATGTATTAATAATAAAACAAAATATGGTGGATACATTTTTATTTCTCTTTTAATAATCCTGAAATTATCTGTCAGCAATTTTCAAGGACCCATTGTGCATAATAGGGTTAAAAAGGAAATAATAAATGGCATATACTTGTTCAGCAGAAATAACAATGCGAATGAAATGTGACTATATAACTGAAATAGGACAAAGTATAAAATCAAGAACAATACCATGTCTCAGTTTATTGTTAATTTTGGAGATGATATTGATGAGTTCAACAGGGTATTTAATAAATTTGTTAGGAAACAGTTGATTATAAAAAATTAAAAAGAAAACTAAATTATAAAACTGGAATTTGATAGTTAAAAGTCTGTCAAAAAAACTTTTAAAAAATGCAATTTAAAAAGTTAAGCCCAGTTGTTTCTAACTACAATATATAGCAAACAGTGCTATTTAACGAATGCACCTAAATTCCCACCTGCATTAGAATGTCACTGTGAATTTCCCCATATACGTACCCACGCCTCTTTAGACCAATATGTAAATTCGGCGGAATTCGAAATACTGGACTTTTGACCGCAAAAATCTACGTGTAGGGACGGTAAATACTTTCGAATGGCACATTTAGAAGACAGGGTTTAGAGGCAAAAAGGGCATTTTGCCCACTGTGCCTGTAAATCGCTTTAATGGCTGGTGCAGAGGGGTGAACTATAGCGGAGTGAATAAGCCTCTACGATATTAGTAAGGGTTGTTACCATGTAGAAAATAATTTTACAATTATTTAACTTACTATTAATAATTAATAATATTTTAAGAATGTATTACTTATAAATATTATTTGAATAATGTTTTGTATTCTCTTTGTTTGTTTGTATGTTTGGTACATTGTTTGTTTACTTTGTTTGTTTACTTTACCTTCGTCTACAAATTGTAAAATTTTGACAATAAAAGACATTTATTTATTTATTTTATTTATAAAAAATACATGCTACAAATTCGAGGTACGAGCATTGGTATTCTCGGAAACCGTAATAGATAGGAAGATTAAATTGGGGTAAAGTTGCGCCTTGGGATATTCACCTAGATGCCATCAAAAAAGTTTAAAAAATTTCAAGGATTGCTGAGTTTTTTGAAAAAAAAACGGATTTCAAAAACGGAAATCAAAAAACTAATTAAACATTCTTATAGCCACTCTATTAGGGCTATCTAATAGTATTTTTAGATTTTCAAATTAGCTGATAGTTTGTGAGAAACAGAGGCCAACTAAATTTTTTTAAATACGGACCTGCATTTTTTATTTCAGGTTTTGAAAGAACTCGGTCTCCTAAGTCCGACTGTGGTTTTTTTAAATTATTTAATCGGATTATATTCATTGCAGCAATATTGATCAGCGCTAATTAATATTGAATAAGGAAAATCGAGCCAATTGAAAGATTTAGCTAACTTGAAAAACAGAAAAATAAAATAAAATCTAAAAACACTAACAGATAGCCCTAATAGAGTGGCTATGAGAATGTGCAATTAGTTTTTTGATTTTCTAAAAAGTAACAACAGGAAAAAAAATGATTTTCAAAAAACCGTTTTTTCCAAAAAATTCAACAATCCATGAAATTCTTAAAACTTTTTTGACAGCATCTTGGTGAACAACCAAGGCGCAACTTTGCCCCAATTTCGCCATCTTCGTATCTATTACTCTTTCCCAGATACCCATGCTCGTACCTCGAACTTGTTGTACCCTGTATATTAGAATTAGCACTATCGTCTACAAGAAAAACAATATTTGAAAATAAAAGAGTATCATATTAAGACATATTATGAAAAATTATTTAAGAGCCAGTCGATGTCGCACAAATAGAGTTTTGTTATTATGCTTCGTAGTTTTAGTCACCAAAAAGAGCAGATTGCTAGATATAAGCTAACATAATCGACTCTATAGCATTACTTGGACCATATACACCGGAAAAATCTAGGGATATCATTTTATTAAAGTTAAAAATAAATGTTTTGCATAAACAACCACATATTTGTAGGCCGATTCTTTCTACTTCGATTGAAACGAAGTAGTGACACTAGTTATTTCTAAATTTGGGATATTTGCAGAAGTGTTTATGCATTTTTTGTCAAATGTATAAAAAGCACCTAGCATCAATTGTTCGAATTTAACCTGTACTGGCTATGTTTTTATGATAACTGGCCAGAATTTATTCAAATAACTCTGTTTAGTATTAAACGACATTATGGAGCGTAGACATCTTAACAGAGATGAAATGCTGAGGGCCATGGGTATGCTCGAAGCTGGAATGCGCCAAATCGACGTAGCTAGAGCATTAAATACAACGCAAAATGTAATATCGCGATTAAGTGCACGCTACCGTGAAAGTGGTGATGTTGCTGAAAGGCACACAGGGCAACATCGCATTACTACCTCTCATCTCTTTTTACAATTAAATGCTCGACACCGACCGACTCTTACAGCACCAGAGCTTAGTTTAATTCTCCAGGAAACACATAATGTAACCGTTAGTCCTGACACTGTTCGCAATAGATTAAGAGAGGTCAACTTAAGAAGCAGACGGCCCTGGAGAGCTCAACCCTTAACGAGAGGAAATCGAGAGGTACGATATTTGTGGGCTCAAGATCATGTTCAGTGGTCGAATGAACAATGGGCCAATGTTCTTTTCACTGATGAGTCACGCTTTGGAATTCATCCGGATTCGAGAAGGCTTAGGGTATGGAGACAACCGGGAAATCTTATTCGGTTGGATCATGTTCAGGAAATGCACCCTTATCAAGGTGGAACAGTTATGGTCTGGGGAGGAGTCCAGTTAGGCCGAAAAACCGATCTCGTTTTTCTTGAAAGGTTTCTAACAGAAATCAAATATCGTGATTTAATTCTTGAGCCTGTCGTGTTACCATATGCCAATGATTTTGGGAGAAACTTTATTTTCATGCATCACAATGCACGGCCTCATACAGCCAGAGTGGTAAGTGAGTTTATCAATGCTCATCAATTAAACATCTTACCCTGGCCGGCACAATCTCCTGACCTCAACCCCATCGAGCACGTATGGGACTCGCTCCAAAGAAGAATTTTGAGAATGGGTATGCCTCGTGAAACTCGTAGGGATCTGGTTCGGGCCGTGAATGCAGCGTGGCAGGCTGTACCTCAAGAAGAGATCGAGAACCTGATCAGGAGCATGGAGACACGATGTAGGGCGATAATGAACAGTAGAGGAGGCCATACCCTTTATTAAGTAAAAATGGTTTTATCTTTTTTTTAAATTCAGAGTTTAGAATAAAAAAAAACGTGTGTATTTTTTTGAGTTCAATAAAAATCAAGGTAAATTTGAAGAATTCGGTAAATTTCGCATTTTTATTTCCAATACGTCCTGTAAATTATTTGTTTATTTTAATTTTATTATATCAGAAATGCAAATAATAAAATTACTGACGATGGCTGGATAAAATTGTAATATCCCTAGACTTTTCCGGTGTGTGTATTTTTTTGAGGGAAAGCCCCATCATGGGTACTTGGTAAGACAACCGAAGTAGTGTCAGACTCTTACTGACTAAAACAACCTTCAGAACATTTATGTGTCTCCTTCTGTAACCGCGTTAGCATTGCTTTAGAAGGAGGATTCTATATAAATGTTCTGTGTGTTCTATGTAGCTGGTTTGGACCTATCGGATCATACGTTCTTTCTCTCTTCTTTTTTCCACGAGGATTACCTTAGCCATTTTTCTTATTTCCTTTCAAAATATTTTGTTCTTCAGCTTGGTGTCGATTAGGTTATCTGGTGTTAGTTTATCCACTTTCTCTTCTACAGCATGTCTAATAAAGCTTCATCTTGCGCAATGGTAAAATGTGTGTTCGACATTGTCAGCCAGTTCGCAGTACCGACAAGTATCCATATCCCTAAAGTGTGAGCGTTCAAAATAAGCTTCAAAGTATCCATGTCCGGATAATACTTGTGTTAGCTCAACTTCGCTATGACTTCTGGAGACCCAGTGCTCTATATTGGACTCTTGGACCATAAGTGTGAGGTTATATCTTTATTTTCTAAAACTTCTATTTTTAATCCTTTGTCTTGTGCACATATTTATGAAGTTTTTTCTCCGAACTTAGTGTCTGCGTAATTATTAACTATATGGTGTTCTAGTATTTTGAAAGTATATGTCTAAAAATTTAGTTTGATTTGATTTATTTTTTTTCTGTATAACATATATTTATTAGTCGCTATATATGTGCTATATAAATTTGTATGCACATAATATTTGTTTATTATAGAATTGTTTTAATTGTAGCATAATTAATGAAACGCAACAAAAGCTAATAATGCTCTATTTTAGATTTATTGTTCCTGAAACTTCGTGTTTTATTACAAACTATAAAAGTGGCATAAAAGGGTTACATTAAATTGTTAATTAAAATTTAGTATCTGGCGGTAAATTTATTTTATTCTACGAATATAAATTAATTACGTTTGTCTCGTATTCAGTGTTTAATATCTACATATTTTTATATATTTATAAAATGGCTACCAGTAAATCAGTGAAACTACGATTATTAATTACAAATCACAAGTAAATAAAATTTAATAAAATGCAAGTTAAAAACTATAATTATTAATATTTATATTTTGACTGTTTTATTTAATTTTTATTAAAAATTCTCTAGGTTTATTTATTTTTCTTATATTCTGTTTTTCTGTTAAAAACGAGTTTGAAATATTTTATGAGTAACATAACTGTTAAATTCTCTAATTCGTTTGTTTCCGGCTTCAAGAGCTACTTACGGGACACCCTGTATTAATAATTTTATTTGAAAAAATATTTTACCACATCAATTTTAGTGCTGACAATCTTTTGATCTATAGTGCCTTTGATCATAGCATTAACCTATAACAAAATCACAATAGCTTTATCCACTCTCTACCTTCTTATGTTGCATGCATTATTCAGAGCCTAGAAACCCCATAGTAGGCCTAGTTCAAATTCTTACTCCGACATTATTGGCACGGCACACTTGATAGGATGCGTGGGTGAATAATGCGTTTGCTTAAGACTTCGACAAGGCGGCAGTCAGTAATCTACGGAGCCACAGCTCGGTATTTGTCCCCGCCGTTTAAAATTAAGGGATGTTTTCTTCGGTCTCGAGAAGGGTGGTCTTCCAACGTCAAGTCTTTGAGGCTTCTGCACTATGGATGAACGTTTAGACTAATGATGGTGATGTGATTTAATAGGGGGGATAGAGAGTAGAATTGATTTGAGGAACATCGAAAGGGACATCGGTATAAATATAGCAAATCTGAAAATAAAATTATATGAGATTACTTAAAATAAATTTATCAGACTATATTATTTATATATGACTTATTTAAAAAATAATTTATTATATTTCCCAAAGTTAAAGTTGTCAAAAGCTTAGAATAATTGAAAGAAGGTATATTCTAATCAAAATTAAAGTGTTGTAAATTTTAATTGTTTTCAAAAATATTTAGTACCTACAATACATTTTTGGATTATGCTAATTTGGATAAAAGTATCCATAAATGGGAATTGTGGTTGTAAATTTTTAAAGGTTAACAATGAAAGCCAAAGACTGGGTTTAAATATAAATACTAGAAAAGCTAAATTTATGGCTGATTATGGCAGCCGAAACAACATTCCGAACACCAGAATTTACTTAAAAGGAAAGGTGATCAAGCAGGTCACACAATTTAAATATTTGAGATGCATGTTTAACGAAACGTCGGATCCAAATCAGGAGATCAAATGCAGGATCGAACAAACAAGATCTACTTTTCTAAAACCTCTATGATTTCTTACAGATAGGAACTTGAACTTTGAGACAGAATGGTGCAGTGCTATGTCTGGCCTGTTTTGTTATATGATGTGGAAGCATGGACACTGAAGGTAACTGCAATAAATCGAATTGAAGCCTTCGAATTGTGGACCCTACGACGAATGCTAAGAGTGCCCTAGATCGACCGTGTGAGGAATGAAGACATTCTCATGGTCTAGAACAACGTGAAATATTTGAAATCATCAAGAAGAGGAAAATAGCCTATTTGGAACACATACTAGGTGGAGAACGCTATCACTTTCAGCGTCTGATTCTCCAGGGTAAAATGGAGGGGGCAAAAGGGTAATAGGCCGAAGGAAGCTATCCTAACTGAGAAATATTCGTCATTGGACAGGCATACAGGACTTCCAAGCACTCCAAGTCGCTGCAATTAATAGAACCATCTGATGAGGAAGAAAAATATGAACGCCTACGCAGGAATCAGCACGGCAGCTTAAGAAGAAGAAGACCTGATAAGCAAAGACAGAAAGACTATGAGAAGTGCAGTGGGTCTACTAACAGAAGTATGCATCTCCGTATTAACGGTAGACCATAGAATGAATGATGTTGATGGTAATTTTGATAAGGATTATAAAACTTACTGTAGCATTGTAATGTAATTAAAATGCTTCTCAATTTCTTATTTTATTTTAATTTTATTCGAGAACAAAGACTATTAACGAGAAATAAATTACTTTAGTTTACTTTTCTAATCGAGACAATTCAGAGAAAGAGAACACTTTTAGCGATAGTAAAAAGATGTTCTATAAAAGATGAGCAATTATCGGTGACCGTTTAACGTAGACACCGTGGGGATAAAGATGAAGGAATAAATTCACGCTTTAGCCGGCACCTTAGCGGAAGCGGATCTTATCAATATTTTATGCTGTTCGATTGCACTCGCCGGCAGACGATTTATGGCCAACGTAAAATTGTCAATTTTTAATTGCTTTTGGCGCCATTGACTTTCGTTCGATTTTTTCCAGGTTCAATTAGAAGCGCAGGAAGGAGGAGAACAATAAATAATGGAACGGTCTAAATGAGATAGAAAATAATTTAATTATAAAACAAAACGGAATCTTATATTTACGTTAACTACTAAATGACCAGAATAACTTCGTACCACCTAATATTGAAGTAAGGCGAAGTAAGATTTTTTTGCCAATCTTGTAGTAGAGATGATTGATTGGCAAAATGATCTGGAACTATTGAGACCAGTCTATTTGACAGTTGTCGTTTGAAAACTTGAAGTAAATAATGTTCTCTAGAGCCAGAAAATCGACTTGTCATGTTTTATTTGTAAAATGTCATAAGTTCCATAACCAACAACATACAGGGTCCGGCAATAGTGCGTCGGGCATCTGTAGCTCGTGGAATTAAAAACTTGAGAATTTTGTTTAAGTGTAATGTACTTCAGGAAAATATTTTAACTTCTATAGGGAGGCTCAAAAATGTGTGAGTCGATCGGGATGATTCGTTTAAATGGAACACCCTGTATATTGTAGCATTTTTTATTTCCTTTAATAAAATTGAATTTAAAATTCTATTTTTATTTAAATTTCTTAGTATTGGCGCCATCTATTTGCTAGATGCCAAAGATACCAAACTCCATTTGTTACAGCTCACTTGTCTCGATATTTAATTTTTATTAGCGCATCTATTCGCTAGATGTCAAACTTCATTTATTACAGTTCACTTGTCTTGTTTATTAGCGCCATCTATTCGCTATATGCCAAACTTTCTTAATTGCATTACACTTGTCCGAATCTCACTTCGCTGTGGATTGCGATTTTCTGTTCTAATGATTTCGATCATATGATATCACTTTTTTCTCTCTCATTTTGTCTGTGGTGAAAAGGTTTTGGCTTCGGTTCTGAAACTGAGAAGAAGGGCTTTTTTTCTGAGAATATGGATCTGAAGAAGACGCGTGTTTCGGCGTCCGACAAATTTTCCAGTGAAAAGCACTCTGAATCCACTTTTCGATTTCCATTGCATGGGTATCCGATTTGGAAATTTGAAAACCTTGTAAAGTATGCAATCCAGAGTATAGATCGTATTTGTTTGGTTTCTTCTTGGAATGATCACCGTAAGTTTATCCGCCATTTTATATAGCCCTATCTAACTAAATTCTATTTCAGTTATTCCGTTTTTTATTTCGTTTATTTGAGTATTTAATTACTGGTTTGGATCGGCATATGGTTTGAATATATTTATGTAAAGCTGATTTTCAGACCGTAAGTTGTTTCTTTTATTGAGTATCTGTCCTGAGAACTATTTTTTATTTATAGAGTAACTACCACATAGTACTCAGTAACTACCACATGGTACACAGTAACTACCACATGGTACTCAGTAATTACCACATGGTATGCAGTAATAACGCAGTAATTATTGTATGTTTCACCCACTTTTATTTTGTATGGACCTATGCAGACCTTAAGACAGTGTTCCTGACATTACAATCGTTTCTTTTGGCTGATATCGAAGACTTCTCCTGCCATAGTCATCTGCATCCACTTCTGTTAGTCTGGAGAATACCTAACTACCTGTTTACATCATAAGAAACTATGTACAGATAAGTCTTAAGTTTGATACACAAGGTACGCTTTTATTTTATAATTTTTGAGGCAACAGATTTAATAACCTGGTAAATTATCACTATTTATCCCACATATTGTAGTCAAAATTATTTTTAATTTAACGTTATAAGTTATAATTTGATTCGTACAGTACACTCATACTTAGCTATGATATTTTATATGAAAATTATTAACACGTATTCATTTTAAAGGTTTTTGTACACTACATGTTTCGAAACATCATCGTATTGAGACATACATAAATTTCACCTGTTTTTATTAAGTAGCTTACTTAGTTCAAAGAATACAGTTACTAAATTCAAATCTATTTAAAAATTGGCATCACTGTGACTAATTGATGATACTTGTGTTCGTTTTCAATAAATGTTTAATGTAGGATAGTTATTTCTGACTTTTATTCCTGATAAACATTATAGACCCTTAATGTTGTTGATTACTTTATTTTAGCTATCTTGTGATATCGTATTTTTCTTTTTGGTTTCTTACTTTACCACTCTCATAAACAAAGTAAGTGGCGCCCTTTTCACTGTCTTTGACCATACCTATTTGAATTCTTAACATCAATATTAAAATCTCTGCAGCCTATATATTATCATTTGTTTATTTTTTAACAACATTAGAAAGTCACTGTGAGTCAGAAGCCTTACCTACGAACCCGGCTTTCCTCTAACCCTGAGCAACGGATTCTTTTTTCATTCTATTTGGGTAACGACAGAAAAGTCGTCACAATATTATTGCATTTTTGGCTTCCTTTCAAATCACTTTATATAATTCTAAGATCTGAGTAAATATATTTCGATAATTTTAGAGATATTAATAAATTAATAAAAATATATATTTTTCAACCTTCCTAAAAAAAATATTACAAATACAAGAATCTGTTCTAAAATTTTAAAAAAATCTTTAATAGATCAGCATAATTCTGAAATATCTGTTTTTGCTGATTTCCAGTTCTACAGACTTTTATACAGATTCACTCCAATAAAATTAACTAACATTATGACGCGTTCCATGCTAACAATGCAATGACAATGTTTATTAAGAGTTATTCAGCTTACACCGCGTATTATTCGAGGACAATCGCCATTTTACTGGAACGCCGGACCTCTAATAAAGCGCCACGTGACCTTCTCCAAACATTAAGCCAAGTCTTTTAATTCGTATTAGAGTCCTATTGTGACATGAAGGCACGCACTGCTGGATTGAGAGCAATTAGAGTTTTCAGTAGCAGCGGTGAGCGATGTATAAGCTTATCTTTCCGCTTAGTTGACTTCTGAAATGCCCTAAAATGTACAGCAGTTCTTTTTAATTAGGGCCTGGTAATCTATGAAATGTATTGGAATTAAGTGTATTTTTTGTAAATTTCATAATTTTTAGATTATGAGACGCATTTCTTACTTTTTAAGGTTTTTTCACAATTAAATTTTGTAATCATTTTCAGCTTTTTCAACCATTTCCAATTATGGTGTAGCCTCCCTCGCTCTCTTATACAGATTCACTCCAATAAAATTAACTAACATTATGACGCGTTCCATGCTAACAATGCAATGACAATGTTTATTAAGAGTTATTCAGCTTACACCGCGTATTATTCGAGGACAATCGCCATTTTACTGGAACGCCGGACCTCTAATAAAGCGCCACGTGACCTTCTCCAAACATTAAGCCAAGTCTTTTAATTCGTATTAGAGCCCTATTGTGACATGAAGGCACGCACTGCTGGATTGAGAGCAATTAGAGTTTTCAGTAGCAGCGGTGAGCGATGTATAAGCTTATCTTTCCGCTTAGTTGACTTCGAAATGCCCTAAAATGTACAGCAGTTCTTTTTAATTAGGGCCTGGTAATCTATGAAATGTATTGGAATTAAGTGTATTTTTTGTAAATTTCATAATTTTTAGATTATGAGACGCATTTCTTACTTTTTAAGGTTTTTTCACAATTAAATTTTGTAATCATTTTCAGCTTATTCAACCATTTCCAATTATGGTGTAGCCTCCCTCACTCTCTTTGTAGTTGGATCCATTGTTGTCTATTGTTAGCTATGTGGGTCCAAGTTAACCCTGTTAATTTTCTAATATCATGGTCCCATCTCAGGTTCGGTCTTCTTCTAGGTCTTTTAATCCCTCGTGGGTACCATGCTGCCATTTTTGTAGTCCATCTGTTGTCCGTTCTTCTTGGCAGGTTTCCTTCCCATTGCCATTTTGGGATTTTAGGGATTTGACTCTGTGGATGATATCTATTACCTGGGTGTTTTGTCGTATCTACTCTATTCTTTTATGGTCTCTTTTGGTTACTCCCAGCATATTTTGTTCCATTGAGCGTTATGCAACCTGCAGTTTCCTTATGATGTCCGTTTTAAGTTTACAGATTTTGCATGCATAGGTCATGACTGGTAGTACACATTGGTCGAAAGTTCTCTTCTTTGGATAGAATGACATTAAATTTATTTTTTATTATATATTTTGAATTTTCTACTATACATTTTAAATAGTAGATTTTGTAGGTAATTTTTAAATAATATATTTTGAGAGAAATTATGATTAAAAATATACATGAACTAGAAACCTCGTAAACTCGTACTACCATAAAAAAATCAGTGCTGCTTGTACAATATAAATCTAGGCAAAGCTTAAAATAAAACAACTAAATTTAGAGAATTGTCTCTGGTTGTAAACAGAGTTTGCTGTAGAACTTGGCTTAACTTCCATGTTTATTAGAGCAATCCATTTTAGTCGTTTAAGCCTAGCTCAGAATAGAAAAGAACTTGTAATTTTATTAGTAAAGAGAGAAATTTTGTGTATTTGGTTTATATTAAAAATTGTGTTTTAATTGTTAAAATTAAATTGAAGTTATAGAAATTGTGAATGATGTTATCGTTGGAGGACTACTAAAGCTATAATTTAAAATTCTTTTCAAAAAGTACAAGAGTGTCCCAAATAAATAAAAATATCAGAGATTTATTTAAAATGTCAATATATCCTGGGCATATTGGTATATGAGGTCTAAATTATAAGAAATTGCATTTTCTACGAAAACCTGAAGAGATAGGTAAAAAATGGTGTAATACAACTTGATAGACAATTAAATTGTACGTCCGATTCTTGTATAATATTATACAGGGCGTTCCATTTAAATTAAACAAGTTATTGCCGTTTAAATCTAGTTATTATTTAAAATAAATTTTTAGACACTCTGTATGAGGTACTATAAATTTTTATTATTGCAACACAAAACTTAGTAAATAGAAAATTTCAGTACAATATTTGATTTTAAAAACTTAAACACGCCTAGAGGAATAAAGCATTAAAATTGTTGAATACAATCACCGGTACGCAAAACGGGCACGTTAAAATATTCATATAATTTAAAGTTTTATATATTGTGTTCTAGTTGACCGATTTGGTTATTTTTTAAGTAATTTGTATCTAAATTATTTGACTTTTTAGTACCTTTTTCTAAATTAATAGTAAAAGTTGCCATCTGTAAATTATAAAAGGGAAAACAAAATGTTGATATTGTGGTGAAAGTTTGAAACACCCTGTGGAGTACGTTGAATGTAGAATGTAGAATGTTTAGGAGAGGAGTTAATCACCGCGACCTTATAGATCTATTGTGTGTTCCCCTTTCTTGAGTTATAACGAGTTATAACTCATCATATAGTCTCAGAGCTTTAACAAAAGCCAGTATCTGAGACGGCTCCACAGAGGCCAGCTCTCCATCCTCGACATCAGACGTACCAAGGTTCATGGCACGAATGGTCGTCGTCTCGGCGCACTCAACTTTTTCGAGTGTCTTAGACCGTTGGAGGACACCCATTCCAAGTTACGGATGGAGTCTTCCAGATTCGTCAGTTCCGCTTTCAGTTGGTTCCCGTTTGGAAAACAGAACGGTTCTGGTCCAGTTATTGGAGTGTTCGCTCCTTTTCTAGCTAGATCATTTGCTTTTTCATTGCCTTCTATCCCTTGGTGAGCAGGCACCCAGAGTAGGAAGACATTATTTTCTTTGCCTAATTTGTTGAGCTTCTCTATGCATTCTTTGACCAACTTCGAATTGATGGTTACTGAGTTGATCGCGTTAAGTACTGCTTGACTATAGTTTTCCATATTTCCTGTGTGGAGTACGTTAATAAAGTAAGAAATTTAAAAATCATTTTATTATCTAGGTACGTCTTTTCTCGATACTTTGTTTATGAGTTTGTTATGTTTATGAATTCACCTCATTAGTTTTAGTTATTTGGAAATAATCGTTTTTGAGAGACAGTTGAGAGACACATTTCTTGGTATTTTTTTACATTAAAACCATGCCTATGCTATTGGTCCTAGTCAACAGACCTGTAAAATAGTGTATATGGTTTATGTAATATCACTGTCTTTAAAAAATCATATTAGTATTGTTTATTGGGCAGTTACTCTAGTATACGTTTTAAGGGGTATTTTAAGTCCAAAAGTTGATCTCTAGCATGATCAATTAAAGCAACAATAGCCGATATTTCAAAACTTAAAACCATATCTACTAGAGTAAACGTTAATAAACAATAATATTATGACTTTCTAATGACAGTGATATTACAAAAACAATAGACACTACCTATTTTATAAGTGTGTTGATAAGGACCCAAAATAAATGTTAAAATTGCGGTAAATCGTAACTGTCTTATTCAAATGCAAATATCTCCAATAAAAATGAAGCTATTGAGATGAATAAAAAAACACACTATCGAGAAAAGACGTACCCAGATGATAAAATTATTTTTAAATTTCTTGCTTTGTTAACATATTCCACAAAAATGTTGTAAAATATGAAAAATATCAACTTCTTTTTACCATGCGCATTTAAACGCGGCGTCCGATAGCCGCGTGCCGACGCTCAAAGCGCGACGCTCCTTGACGCTCATTCGGTATCGCACCGACGCCCGTCACACTCGCGGACGCCCGTACCGCTCTATCGCACAGTAGCGCCGACGCCGAACTTTCGCCGGGGATATTAACGCGGAAAAACTTGATTAAAAACTTATATCGTCCAAACAACGAAACATATCGTGAACTTTTCATACTTTTATATCGACTTTTCGATTGTTATTACCGTATTTATAAACATTATATCACGCGTGTTGTTTACAAACAGAAAAATGTTCAAATTACTTCAAGTTATTGTGACAGAAGGTTGTAGTGTATGTGCATGTGACTAGTGTGTTTATATTTAGCGTCTAAACGAGTTGTGTGTTGTCGTTTAACTTTTACTGCGAACTAAGTAAGTAATGCCATGAAAATCTAATTTTTTCACTTTATTTTAAATTGCGTTAAAAATAATTACTGTCATTTTGTTATGTTTAAATTTGTTTGAATATATAAATATATTAGAACAATCTCACTAATATATTTTTTCAAACGTCACAAAAGTGTTAATTTTTCCGAAGTGATTGACAACATAATAAAGCAATTTTAACGCCTAGGTATAAAAGTACTTTTACGCCTAAGCATAAAAGTACGAAAATATATATTATTAAACTGACATAAAGCGTCACATTCAACGAGCGTAACCATAGTTTCTCGACGTATAATTACTTAAAAATTATTTAACGGGTTTAGAATTATTTAAAAAATTATTTGTGACGTTTTAAGAAAATAGCATGCTTATTTGAGTAAAAATGACTTTCTGTCCTCGTCTGCGCATCAAACGTACAACCTCGCCACAAATAGTATCATTTTTACTCCTAATTAAACAATATACTACTATATTATACCTTTCTTTTTTATGAAGCACGTTTTTTATTAACTTTTGAAAGTTTCTACTTATCACATAATTAATATTTTTTATTTGTCAAGTCAAATTAGTGTGAATTTACACAGTCTTAATATTTTTTTATTATTATATTAACAGAAAAAAATTGTTAAAAATATTTCTAGTTATAGTAACGCAAAATAGTGTGTATGATTCTATAAACCGACTTTTTTACTTCTGTTGTGTGTAACCATATGGCTAGCTTCCAAAATGTAAAAACATGTTTGAACAATTAATTTTTAACATGCCAATTTACCTCTGCTATAATTGTCATAGGCGTCAATTTATTTTTATAAAAAAATATTACTTCCTTTAGATATTATACCATGCAATTGAAAAAAAGCGGCGTCAAAGATGGCTGGGGACTGATAATCGCTGAATATTTTGGCAAGGTCTATCTCTAGACGCCATTTATTAAAATTTGACATAAAATTTGTCAAAAATTAGCGCTAATTATAGAAAGATTAAAAAAGGATATAACGTTTCCAGACACACAAATCTATTTTCAAAAATTAATTTATGCTACATCATTTAAAAATAATTTTTACTCAGTATTAAAATAAAATACAACCTTCTTGAGCCCAACTAGTAGTGTCATTAAAAAATAAAGAAGAGCACGGGCCAAGCAAATAACATCTAGGGCTTGACCTCGCCAAAATTATCATCGATTTTCATTCCCCATCCATCTTTGATGCCGTTTTTTTTCGATCGTATAGTACCAATTTACCTTTGGTATAATTATCATAACACTTTTGTACAAGTATAATAACACTTGTTTTTGACTTTATATCTAAATATAACAGTTATATTTAGGTGTGTATCGCTCGGAAATAAATAGATATTTGTGATGTATGTATACAAATTCTACGTATTTAAAACAACCTAAGATTGCAGTATGTATGCACGTGACTTGTATGTGTATACTTAATTTAATCCCTAGACGAGTTGTGTGCTGTCGATTAATTTTATAACACTAATTAAGAGTCAAGTAAAGCATGCAAGACTTAACCGGCCAATTTAGCCACGATAAGAATAATTGCTGTAGATTTTTTATTAAACTGTAATAATATTCTAGTACAGTATAATATGAAACATAAAATATTATTTTTTTATACACTCAACACATTTTGGGAATGTTGGTTTTATTAGATTAAATACTTATAGATCTCTCTGTAAAATACTGTTCGTATTATTCAAGTAGTCTGTATAGTAGTTATATTTAATTCCAATTTTAACAAGTTATAATTTTTTTATTTTTTGAGATGAAATATTTATTACTTGTTGTTACTTGTTTAGTTATGCTTGACTAAAAACCCTATTACTTGCTGTTTAATGATAATTGGGTTCTATACCCAAAAATAAATAAAAAAGTTATAGCACGTTAACGTTTGTACAAAACAAATTGCTAACGCTGTACATTAAAATGGTCACACTTAATTACTATTACAAACTATGTACGTAAAATAATACATCTTTAGTTTTTTTCATAATTTTCTAATTTATGATTCACATTTCTCCTTTTTACTTTTATTTCTGTATTTTATTTATTTATCTTTTCTTATAATTTAGTTTATATTTATTTTATATGCCAACTAATTTGATTTTAGTTCATTATTGAAATTATACTCGTTATAAAAATTGAAAGATCGAATAATTACAGCTCATAGATTTATTAAAACACAGAACTATATAATAACATTACATATTAAATTGTCTTACTTTTTCTACTTTTATTCAAGAATTTTTAAAAATACAATTTTAATTTTAATTCTTGTTATAATTATTCTAATTCTAAATATTATTTATTCTGATTTTTTATTCCTTTTCCAAAACTTTCAATTTCGGTTTTTAGATTTACTGCTGTAATTTCATCCATTATTCTAATTTACTGTTCTCAAATTTTCAAGTAAAACTTGTAAAAATAATCTCCATCTACTCTTTTATGACTATTTACTTTAAAGTTTTAATTTCATTCCAAAAACAAAATAAAAGAGATTTTACTTATTCATGGTTTTAAATTACTGTTCAAATTAACTATTATTCTGAACTATATGGAAGAACATAAAATTCAAAATTTTATTATACTTCATTTACGTTATATATTATTTAGTTAAATTAGTTTATTTCTTTACTATTATACGGTCGCATTTTAATCAATGTGAATTTTAGCAATAAAAGTTTATTATAAAAGCGCTAGAAATAAGCAGAATAAAGATATCTATATTTATTTCATTTTCATTATGACTTATGTTTATTTCTCTTTTAATATCGTTTCTAACTGCAACCCTTTTTATTTAAATTAAATATTTATTATGTCGTAATTTTCATTTAACATAGAAAATTATTTTTACTGGCTTTAGCTAGTTAGTTGCTAAGTGGTTTTTTATTTGCTTTTATATAAAATAATATCCATTTTAACTGGTGTTATTATACAAATAAAAATGTTTTTGGTATTGTAGCATCAATAAAAAGTTTTCAAGCAGTCATACAAATTTTAGTTTAATACAAAAGTAGATATTTTGGACTTTTATATGTTATTTTTAGAAGTATTATTTTCTTTTAATTGCTGTAATACCCTATACTAAATATCAACATTACTATGTTAGCGTTAAGGTCTTAAGGATACTTGGCATGTTTCATATTATCACAATTTTAGAAGAAAAAATAAGACAGAATATCTCGCGTCTTTTATTCAAAGATTAAAACTAGATTAAAGATTTAAAAAACAGCTTTGTCATCCGCGAATGAAAGAATGTAGCTGAAAGTTGTTAAAACTTAAAAGTTTAGAAAGAAAGAAAGGGATTTCTTGTCTTATATAAAGTTTAGGTTTGCTTAATGTATATTTTAAAAATCCGCGAAATATAACTTGTTTTATGAGCTATAATCTTCTTCCTTCCAGTCTTTCGCCTTATATACTTTTTAAGAACTCTGTTATTTATACTTTTAAAAAAGAGAAAATGTATATTATTCTGTTATAAAGTATTTTTCTTGAAAATTTCTGTCAAGGTGAGTACCATTTTAGTTTAAAGTTACTTAAAAATTACTAATTTAATAAATTATTTGTCGGTTTTTATTGCAATACAAAGTTATCCAGTAAAAAAACTATAGTTTGGCGTTTCAAAGAAATCAATAGAAGCCTGTACTATTCAAGTTTTTTGTAATTTTAAAAATAAAACAGAGAAATACGAAAGGAAACAAACAAAACTCTGTAATCAATAGGTATCTAAAAATATTAGATTAAATTAGTAAGTATAAATCAAAATTTGAATTAAAATTAGTGAATTTTTTAACAAATTTCAGTTTTATTCAGAACCTCGCAATTAGTGGAATAAATTAGTGGTTTCAATTACACTTTATACTTTTTAGTTTACGATCATTCACAATGTTTAAAGAACACATCTAAAATTAATATAATATCCTAGCAACAGCTTGCGTTAGTCAGTATCCATTGAGAAAGCCTAATATTTAGCTTATAAAATAATCAATTTTTGATTTCTAACAACAATTTCTCTTGGCGGAAGATAATCAAAGGCCAAAATGATGTTTCTCGCAAATTTTGAAGTATAATTAGTGGAAAAGTTAAAAGTTTGATAACTTTTTCTATTAATTGAAGATGATTACCACTAATTTTGACGTTATGAATGCTTACATTGACATTATTGAGCCATTCTCATTTTTAACCTATTGCCAGGTTTTTTGAGCTGTCATTAGTTTCGCTGCTCATCTTAGACCTTACCGGCAAGGTTGGACCTGCCAGAAGCATTAAAAATTCCGCCGGCATCGCTCATCAAATCATTACAGTTATTACGCCCCACCACCACGACAAGGTCTCACAGCTCCACGGTAGGGCTCTTTGTAGTTGGGCCCATTGTTATCTATTGTTGGCTATGCAGGCCCAAGTTATTCCTGCTAATTTCCTAATATCATAGTTTCATCTTAGGTCCTGTTTTCTTCTAGGTCTCTTAATTCCTCGTGGGTACCATGCTGTATTTTTTGTGGTCCATCTGTTGTCCGCCCTTCTTGCCAGATGTCTTGCCCATTGTCACTTGAGGGATTTGACTCTGTGGAAGATATCTATTACCAATTTTGTCCTGTCCACTCTATTCTTTTACGGTCTCTCTTGGTTATTCCCAGCATATTTCCTTCAATTGAGTGTTGTACAACTCGGATACAAAAAGACATTACAAAAGGAAAGTTATAAACACTCCAATCCAAACATAAAATCAGAGCTAGACCTCAGGATCTCCAAAACTTTTACAAGGGCTACAGACAGAGTTAGCGATGACCCTGAACATATTTGGATAAACATTCGGGACGCCATACAATCTGAATGTGAAAAGCGTCTAGGGGAAACAGTAAGATGCAATAAGGACTGGTTTAGGGTTAAAGCTGAGGAAATAGAATCCGCCCTTGAGCTCAAAAGAAAAGCACACACTGGCCTCGTGAATAACCCAGAGTGCAGACAAGCCCAGAAACATTTTGCGACTGCTAAACACGAAGCTCAAAAAACAATCAGGGTAGCCAAAAATTCTTGGTGGAAAAGTAAAGCTAATGAAATTTAGGCTTACGCTGACAACAACGATAGTAGGCGTTTTTCCAAGCTCTGAGGAAAGTATAGGGCTCTGTAAATCGCTCTTCTTTAATAAGGGACCCAACCCAGGGGTGAATAACCCAGAGTGCAGACAAACCCAGAAGCATTTTGCAACTGCTAAACACGAAGCTCAAAAAACAATCAGGGTAGCCAAAAATTCTTGGTGGAAAAGTAAAGCTAATGAAATTTAGGCTTACGCTGACAACAACGATAGTAGGCGTTTTTCCAAGCTCTGAGGGAAGTATAGGGCTCTGTAAATCGCTCTTCTTTAATAAGCGACATAAACGGCGAACTACTGAAAGATGAAACTGAAATTCGTCACAGGTGGAACATTTTTCGCTGGTCCTGAATCAAAACTCAAATATTGCCCAGGAAGTGTATGGCTTGTTGCCACAATACGACACTGCAATCTTCTTATCCGTCCCACTTACACGAGAAGAAATCGCTGATGCAATCGCATCTTTAAAAAACAACAAAGCACACGGAAAGGACTCAATTCCTGCTCGAAATGAGGAACAATTGAAACAACTAAATTATTCCACTAATTAAGTAATAAGGTTCTGAATGAAGCTTTGGATAAAAGATTAAAATTAACATTCCTAATTTTTTGTGTAGAAATTTAAAATTGCTGTGAATTTATAAATATAGAAATATGTAGAATGTAGATAACGTAGGAGGTTGCAACACTGCAAAGTTTAAATACACCGGCACCGTAGAGAAATCTCAAGGGAATAAACAAGTGACACTAAAAGGTTTTTTAAAAATTCCCGGAAAATGTCAAGAAAAATTTAAATTTTTCAATATTTTTCGCAAAAAAAAACAACAGACGTGTTTCTGGGGTCGATATATACTACCATTTAAAATACATTTACCTATTTCTGAGACACCCTGTATAGAATGACAATAGATCTGAAAATATTGTAGTGTAATAGGTTAAAAAGATACCTTATAAAATATATCTATATGTATATTTTTTCTATTAACTAGATTTTATTTCCGAGATCATACATAATGCAGCAAGATAACTATCCGCAAATAGGCCATTTTTCACGTAATAAAATTACAAGAAAATTCTTCTTTAAAATCTACTCTCTGTTCCTTATTACGGAATTATATACATTTTTCTCGGTGGAAATGGGCCGGTTATAAATTTTCCTTTCAAAGAAAAACAGCAAGAAGTGGGGGAAGAACATAAAAAATAAATTTCGTATCATAAGAATGGCAATTTCGGGTGATAGAGTGTTCACATACGCGCTTATAAATTGACACCAACCAGTGGGGTGTCAAAGTTTTTTTGGCACAGAAAGAAAAAACGGCATCTGTAGATTGGGATGTTTTATTTGCTTGAAGGGGAAAATTGGGTTGGTACAAATAAAGTCCATCAGAAGTATTTCCTTTATGGATATTGTCTGTATACAAAAAATATATCTATAAGGGTGTCACTTTTTTGCAAGTATTTAAGCTTGAAATATTAATTTTCAAATTATTTTTATGTAATTATTGCTATTAATTACTTTTATTATTGCTTTAAGTGATTTTGATTTAGATGGACAGCAATGAAATATTTTTGAAACTTTTGGTTTGAATTTAAAGACTGTAAGGGTTATATTTGGTTTTATAATTACAGACTTCTTTGTTCAGGCTTCCAAACTTAAATTAGTAGTTAAATTTCCCTTTTGTAAAATCCTTTGTTCAAATCTTTGTCTTGACACCCATTTTTCCCATGACGTGTGTCACTATATTCTGGCAGTCAAGTATACATTGCTATTTATGCCATTATAGTGGGATTTTGTAGCCGACTAATAAGACAGAGTAAAGAGCATATTAACATAATTAGGGCTACCGCGAAAGTACTTCAATATAGCTGACAAATTCCAGTTTATCAGTGGAATTTTAATTTTATTTAAAACATGTTAAAATATAAAATAGGGTAATAACATCTCAGTGTATCTTTTTTATGTTTGTTAACTCGTAAATTTAGAGAACGCTTTATCTCACCAATATACAACTCACCGCACTCATAATTTAGCTGGTCGGTGCACTTTTTCTCTTGTTTTGATGATTCCGGTTTTCCTTTTGTTAAGCCACTTCTTAGAGTAGTCTCAGACTAGACTTACAAACAGTTTTAATTTTATAATAATTGTTATTCACCTGATCTTTCCTGATATTTCTTTCAAATATGGAATCGTCAAGGGAGAGAGAAATCATCTTCTTCAGGCTAGAGCACCAATGAGTCCAAGGATTTCGCAGAGTAACCATTCTGTAACAAATCCGTTTCAATATTACTTAGTTCAGGATTAAAAGCTTCTTTATGACTGCACACACTCTGATAGCTCGATGACATAATGTTTTAATATATGATATACATTCAGGGTGGGACTTAACTAAGTGCAAATATTTTCAGGGTTGGTAGATTTCGATAAAAGAAACATATTTTCTCTTTACCGCTTTTCAAGTAAGTCCAAAATAACTGAGTTACTTTACTTTGAAAATATAAAAAAATGATTTTTTCTACTACCTATGTTGCCATATTATCAAGAAATTATGTTTTTTAACTAAAAAAATTTCCAAAAAAAAATTCCGTTAGGTTAGGTTGTGATCGCAAAAAAAAACATAATCGTGTATCTAAGGTCGAAATATACTACCCCTAAAAAAATTGCACTTATTTAAGACTCGCCCTGTATATATTTTAGCTTTGGAATGGTTCAACTGAGAATTTAAACCCTTTCCCGTTATGTGTAGATTTTGTATATACAAAAGTGTTAATGAATTCATCAGTTTTACTGACAAGAACATCCAGAAACGGTAGACAGAAATTTTTCTTTTGCTCTTTTCTAAATCTGATTAAGTTACTTTGTGAATTTGGATGATTGAGGATGTAACCTAGCCCAAACAAGCCGAAACGTTATGTAAAATAAAAAAATACAATAGATGTCCCAAATTCTTTTAATTTCAATGCTCAATCATTTTCTATTACCTTCAAATAAATGTTGAAGGACTATTACAGCCAAAATTATTTGTTGAAAATAAATGGACCACAAAAATTTACCAATTTACCTGTCTGAGCGGTTTTTTTTTGGAACACGTCTCAATATTTATCTATGATCAAATTTGTTCCTTTTGCTTGACACATACTGTATATTTAAATGCATACAGAAATGATGTTAGATGTTAGAATCTATTTTAAACAGCAACAGCTATTTCTGCTATCGCATTTCAAAAACACCCCCTTCATATTATTCCACAGATATTCCCAGACATATCTTGACTTATCTTTCATGTACGGCCGACCACGCTGTTTGTCTAGGCTCGCGCGCCCTTCCATATCCGGCGCTGAAATGGACACCGAGAACCGCCGGAGAAAAAGTAAACATAGTTTTCCTTAAAACAAAACGCCGAGAAAAGGACGATTCAATAAATGGGGAGAACTAAGTGAAAAGCGTGCGAGAAAACTGGAGCGCTATGATCTTTCCCTTCAGAGTTTATTCGTTCGAATAAAAGAAGTAAAATAATCGTAAAAACTATAAAAAGGAATAACGGTAAATAGAGGAGCAAACAAGGAATAAAACGAAATAAAATCGACTTTTAAATTGCGCAAAGAAAAGGCAAATCGCTATATTTCGCTCGTAGTTTTCGCGCTTATTGTTGGAGAATTTTTCTGTTACGAGACGGTTGGAAAAATATTTGACAGCAATGGCAAATTTGCGAGTTTTGTTTTATATCTAATGTGTTTAATATAATTTAAAATAGCTTGAAACAATGTTGGTTTCTTAAATTTCTTAAAATAAGAAATAAAATTTATATAGGGATTACTTTTGATGGTAATTAAAAGCTTAATCATTGCATACCAAAACATTTTTTATACTATGGATTAAAGGCAAATAAAAAAAGGAAGCTGCCGAGAATATACAAATCAGATGTTAATCCGATAATAGTTACATTCTATAAAGAGTTCTATATTCTATACATTTAAAATATAAGAGAATAAGTTTTTAAAATATAGCATCATTCGACACGAATTAGTAGAATAAAATGATTGGTTGCAATAGCGTAGAAGTTTGTTCCTCTAATTTCAAAGTAAGCCTTCAGAATGTCAAAATTAGTAGTAGTAATTTTCAGATAATACCAAACTTTCAAAAATTAGTTAACACACTTTTAAATTTATCTACTGATTATACTTAAAAATTTGTATAGAATGGAGTTCGATGGGAACTACTCTTAGAATAACTACCGCTGATTACAGTTGAGGGTTGGAACCTTTGGTGTTACACAGCAAAATAAAAACACTAAATCACCACAATACACCAAAACACTTTTACTTTTACACTGGACGCGCGTTTCGCTAACCATGTTAGCATCATCAGCAGATGATTATAAACTAATTTACTAAAACAGTTTATAATCATCTGCTTATGATGCTAACATGGTTAGCGAAACGCGAGTCCAGTGTAAAAGTAAAAGTGTTTTGGTGTATTGTGGTGATTTAGTGTTTTTATTTTGATAACTACCGCTGCCACTAACGCAGAAATTGACAGAAAAATTGTCAATTTACAGAAAATCTGTAAATTTTCAAAAAAAAAGTATAAATTTACACATTTTCTGTAAATTTTCAGAAAAAAATGCAAATTTACAAAAAAAGTGTACTTATTTTACAGAAAAAGTGTAAATTCTCAAAAAAGTGTAAACTGACAGAAAATTTGTTAAGTTTCAGAAAAAGTGTAAATTTACATGAAAATGAAAATTTACAGAAAAAGTGTATTTTTTTACAGAAAAGTGTAATTTACAAAAAAAGTATAAATTTAAAGAAAATCTGTAAATTTGCAGAAAAAGTGTAAATTTACAAAACAAGTGTCAATTTATAGAAAATATGTAAATTTACAGAAAAAGTGTATTTACAAAAAAGTGTAAATTTATAGAAAATCTGTAAATTTTTAGAAAAAGTGTCAATTTATAGAGCATCTGTAAATTTACAAAAAAGTATAAATTTACATATTTTCTGTAAATTTTTAGAAAAAGTGCAAATTTACACAAAAAGCGTATTTTACAGAAAAAGTGAAAATTTTCAGAAAAAGTGTAAATTGACAAAAAAAATGTAAATTTACATAAAAATGTAAATTTACAGAAAAAGTGTATATTTACAAGAAAAGTATAAATTTAAAGAAAATCTGAAAATTTTCAGAAAAAGTGTAAATTTACGGAAAATCTCTAAATTTAAAAAAAGTGTAAATTTACAAATTTGATGTAAATTTAAAAAAAAGTCCAAATTTACAGAAAAAGTGTAAATTTACAGAAAATCTGTAAATTTTTAAAAAAAGTGTAAATTTACAGAAAAAGTGTATATTTACAAAAAAAGTATAAATTTACAGAAAATTTGTAAATTTTCAGAAAAAGTATAAATTTACATAACAAGTGTCAATTTACGGAAAATCTCTAAATTTAAAAAAAGTGTAAATTTACAAATTTGATGTAAATTTAAAAAAAAGTCCAAATTTACAGAAAAAGTGTAAATTTACAGAAAATCTGTAAAATTTTAGAAAAAGTGTAAATTGACAGAAAATCTGTTAATTTTCAGAAAAAGTGTAAATTTACAGAAAATCTGTAAATTTTCAGAAAAAGTGTAAATTTACAGAAAAAATGCGAATTTACAGAAAAAGTGTAAATTGACCAAAGAGTCTGTAGATTTTCAGAAAAAGTGTAAATTTTCAGAAAAAGTATAAATTAAAAAAAATGTAAATTTACATAAAAATGTAAATTTACAGAAAAAGTGTATATTTACAAAAAAAGTATAAATTTAAAGAAAATCTGTAAATTTTCAGAAAAAGTGTAAATTTACATAACAAGTGTCAATTTACGGAAAATCTCTAAATTTAAAAAAAGTGTAAATTTACAAATTTGATGTAAATTAAAAAAAAGTCCAAATTTACAGAAAAAGTGTAAATTTACAGAAAATCTGTAAATTTTTAGAAAAAGTGTAAATTGACAGAAAATCTGTTAATTTTCAGAAAAAGTGTAAATTTACAGAAAATCTGTAAATTTTCAGAAAAAGTGTAAATTTACAGAAAAAATGCGAATTTACAGAAAAAAGTGTAAATTGACCAATGCGTCTGTAGATTTTCAGAAAAAGTGTAAAATGACAGAAAAAGTGTAAATTCACATAAAAAGTGTAAATTTTGCTAAAAATATTTTTCAATGTTGCGATGGCAGCTTTACGATTTCGTAGATTGCGTCCGTAACCTTTTTATTTCAAGAATTTATAATTAAATCTAACCAAAATATAAGACGAAGAAGGATTTAAGTAAGAAAGTCTCGCTCGGTATATCTCAGACTTAGTTCTGGATTAAAGAAGTATGGATGGCGTAAAACGGATTTAAGTATATGGCCGAGGTTTATGAGATGGAAAGACGGAAAATAAAAGCTAGCTAGCGGAAAGCAGATACATAAATATTGTTGGATCGACTTACCGGTCGGCCGCCAGCGAGGTTCTTGCTGTGTGTCGTATAAATTTTGTATTGTGAAAATGTCGGATTTTGGACACCTGTCACTCGAACAAAAGCGCTCTCCGGAGCTGCTCTCTCCTTTTAGTCGGATTGAATTAGTAAAACATAGCTGATTTCAGTTTTTTATTTATATGTATGTGGGTTACCCTTTTTTGTATGACGAGAGTTTTTTTTTCCGGAAAAAGGTTGTAGTGTGAAAAGGTTAATCAAATCAAAAGTAGAGTAAAATTACTATGATGGTTTTGTTTAATAAATATTAAACATATTTCTTCCAAGGAGACAATTATTCGTTTCAAAATAACATATTGTCAAAAACTAAAAAAAACGCCACAACTACCTGGTTAAACTTAATAAGCAGAGACACGAATACTGTCTATCAAAAGTGTAGTAGACGTTCAATTGGCTCGTATTCTTACAAAAATGCACATTGTTGATATATAAAAGTTTACATTAATCTATTAAAAGTCGAGAGAAAAATAGAGCACTAAAGAATCTTGGCAAAAGACCCCATGAGTCATCGTACATAGTCTGGGCCTTATCATTATATACGGATAGTTAAACATTATTCTTATTATCTGGTCGCCATTCTGAAAATAAGCTAGGGGAAGAATGAATGTCTGCTTAATAGAATATCATAAATATTTCAATTTGATTATAGGGCACGTAATGTCACGGCATTTATGAACCGATAATTTTAATGTTAATTGAAAAGAAGAGTGAAAAAAATTAGTCTGTTATTTTTGGAGACCTAGTGAAAAGAGTATCATTAAGGGTCTTTGGATATGTCTTTTGGAATACACTCTTACAAATACTTTTGTTTTTTCATTATACAGGGTGAGTCAACAACAGAGTAAAGTGAATAATCTTATTTTTTCGAGGTTTACAAACGTTAAATATAATAGTTATAGGAAAGGTTAAGATACATATTTTAAAGTTATTACAGAGTATGCAGAGTGCTTCAAAAAAGCGGATATAACATGTTTTTTAAATACAAAACCCTATTTTTATTTTATTTTTAGATTCTGCGTAAAATTCTATAACTTTTTTATATACAGAGTGAGTCATAAATAAGTGCAAATATTTTCAGGGTTGGTAGATCTCGAAACAAGAAACATATTTTCTCTGTACTGTTTTTCAAATAAGTCCAAAATAACCGAGATATTTTCAGGAGATTCCACTTTTATGTATTTATATTACTCTCAATAATTATTTGTTTATCTCTAACTACTGAGAAACCAACGCAACACTGAGATTTCATAATGATGTCAGTTGATAAGTTTTTCTGATGTTTGTGCAAAATTTCAAATAAAAGGCAATGCAGGACTAGGGTTTAAAAAAGAAACATGGGTTAATCATTATGAGCATTTAATGTTTAATATCTTTGAAGACAATGATACTCCATCTGTTTGAAATCGAATCTAGTTATTGTCTAAATAACGTCATTTCATAATAGTGTCGCATTGTGTTTGAATAATACAAAAGACTGCGGTTTTCGCTGTGATGTTGCGCCCCTGCGTCTAGCAATTCTCTCTCTTGGTGAATAATTTAGGTCTTAAGGAGATCGGTTGAAGGGAAGCGGCACAAGAATTGAGCTCCGGCGTGCGGTTTCGAGCATTTGTTGGTTCGAAACACACCGTAAAAGACGAAAAAATTGCATTAGAGCGTTTTATTCCGTAGATGTGATTTATTTATATTGAAAAGAGCTGGTTATACTCATTTCTTTTTCTGTCTGTCTCTGTGACTAATTAAATTATTTTGTTTTGTTGTTAGTTGTAAAAAAGATATTTTTTGGTGAATGAATCATTAATAGGTGTAAGTGTTAGATTGTTGTATCATAGAAAATGTTGTATTCTATGTTATAGGGCATGTTTCTTTCTACAATTTCCTGTTTCACAATGTACTGCTTGTGTCTGGGAAGGGTTCATAGTTTCATAGTTGTCGATTTTCGAAAGAAATCAGTACAAGTATATTATTTCGTATATTTTTCATTTTATTGATTTTATGGAAAGCACTGTTCATTAAAATGTTGTATCCTATGTTATAGGTCTTGTTTCTCTCTACAATTTCTTGTCTCACAATGTACCCTTTGTGTCCGGGAAGGGTTCATAGTTTCATAGTTGTCGATTTTCGAAAGAAATCAGTACATGTATATTATTTCGTATTTTTTCATTTTATTGATTTTATGGAAAGCACTGTTCATTAAAATGTTGTATCCTATGTTATAGGGTTTGTTTCTCTCTATAATTTCCTGTCTCACAATGTACCGTTTGTGTCCGGGAAGGGTTCATAGTTTCATAGTTGTCGATTTTCGAAAGAAATCAGTACATGTATATTATTTCGTATATTTTTCATTTTATGATTTTATGGAAAGCACTGTTCATTAAAATGTTGTATCCTATGATATAGGGCTTGTTTCTCTCTACAATTTCCTGTCTTCCGGACACGTTTGTGTCCGGGAAGGGTTCATAGTTTCATAGTTGTCGATTTTTGAAAGAAATCAGTACATGTATATTATTTCGTATATTTTTCATTTTATGATTTTATGGAAAGCACTGTTCATTAAAATGTTGTATCCTATGATATAGGGCTTGTTTCTCTCTACAACTTCCTGTCTCACAATGTACCGTTTGTGTCCGGGAAGGGTTCATAGTAGGATTTTGAGGTGGCTATCGGCCTGTTCAGAAATTTGTTAATTTTATGTAGTTGAAATTCATTAATATATTTTGAAGACCCTGTATCATCTAACTAAAATATCTTTACATATTTTTTTATATTCATCTCTATAAAAATTTTAGTAGTCCAACTCCAGAAACAATTTTTACTACAGTCAAATCTGACATTTGTTTAAACAAATTGAAATAACAATGAAAAAACAAAAACTATTAATTTTAGGTATATAACATTATACATAGTCCATATATTTTTTTTCCTTTCTTGGGTATGAGGTTTTATAATAAATTGAAAGATGGAAATCTTTTTTTTATGCGACACGTTTCGCTCCTACTTTGGATGCCAGCCCATCAACAGATAGAAGACAATGAAAAAGCAAACGATCCAGCTAAAAAAGTAGCGAACACTCCATTAACTGGACCAGAACTGTTCTGCTTCCCAAGTGGAAAGCAACTTAAAGCGGAACTCAAGAACCTGGAAGACTCCATCCGTAATCTGGAAAGAGAAACTTCCTACGATCTAAGACACACGAAGAAATTCTAATAATTTCTCAGAATTTAGGACCGAGAAAATTCAAATATTTTTCTTTATTTAAGTAAGAACAATCTTCGAATTGACACGGGGTTTTAACAGGACACTGTCTCCTCAATAAACACCTCAGTGATTGAAACTCAGAAACAACGGTGAATGCAGATTCTGTAGTGAAAATGGGGAAACATCAGAACATCTCACCACTGAGTGTGCCGAGACGACAACCATTCGTGTCATAAACTTTGATACAACTGATGTCGGAGATGGAGAACTAACCTCTATAAAACCGTCTCAAATCTGGCTTTGTTAAAACCTTGAGACTGTATGATGAGTTGTAACACAACGGACACAAATACACACTCCCATACAATATACTTCTACAACTACTTTCAATTTGTGTCTTTGTTTTATCGATTATCTAAGTCCCTTTTATGCAATCGCTGACTCACTTTCCACTTTAAATAACGCTCTTGTTTCGGAATTTCTGCACCGACGACTACGCCAATGCGAATCCTCTCCCACCGCTCCCGATATTATCTGGGATTTATCTAAATTTGCACTTTTATGGAAAGCGGGCGGAAGCGGGAAGGGGCGTGTTACTGACCTGAACTCCGCCGAGACCCGCAAACTTTTAAAGTTATTATTTGGAAAGTTTCTTGCAAATCTCGCAGCCCGTCTCAAATCTTTATTGCGTTGCGAATATTTATACAACCTCGCCGTACGTTCTGCATAGTTTTTTCCGTACTTTTCTGCCAGTTTGTTTATTTTTTCTTAGCGGGCGAAGTCGGTAGCGACATGAATAATAAATGTCGCGGAAAAGAATAAATAAAGTTTTGCATCTACGTTTCGGGAAATATGGACATTAAAAGTCAAATATTAATTTATTGGAGAAAGTTTTTGTTGCTTAAGATATGACCAGAAATATACAGGGAGCAAAGACATTCAATAAATAACACAACACTGGAAATAGTAGAAGAATATATATATTTGGGACAAAAATTCAGATTTTTACCAAAACTTCGTATTTGAAGGCCTATTTTCTTGGACTAATTTTTGGACTTGGACTAATAGATTTTTGTGTTACGTGGAATTTCATTTTAATATACTATGGTAAAATCATTTATATTTTTGATGTCACACCAAAGGTTCCAAATCAAACAATATTTTGTAAGTCATGTAGTCCCCTGCTTTTAAGAGAACAAACACAGAATAAGAAATTTTGAAACATATCAAGTATCTTAAAAAAGGCAAACATACTTTTCTAAATACCAAAGAGTAATAGATGTTTTGCTGTCAACTTTAATTGCGAATATACCTTCAACGCTTAATAAAGAAACTTGAACGAAAGATAAACCTAATCTTCGGAATTGTATATCTGCGGAGAGCAAAGCTATAATCAAGAAGTTGAGACCAATTAGTCAAACAAAATTAATTGAATTTAAGAGCGGATCCTCCAAAGCCTCTAAAGTCTTTTGCCATCGAGCGCATTTTAAAACTTTTCCTATTTATTTACTTACTTCTCCTCTTTTTGGATATCGCGAAAAAGGTATGCTCAATCAAAAATGGGGTATATTCGTAATTTTGGAGGGTCTAATAAAGGGGAAAGTTTTATATGACTTTGAATTTAAGTTTGATTAAAGGAAAATTTGATTAGCGTTTTTAACCCTAACTTTAAAACACACTGTGCAATTATTTCGTGATCATATTTTCCTAAAACATTATTTTTCTGTCAGAACCATGTCTCCTGAGCATTTTGTTTTTGGATTCATGTTTACACATGACTTGGTTTTAAAGGAATTTTTCAGAGGGATATGAACTTGCAACCTACAATTTGCATTTTTTTCAATTATCATTACCTTTTGATGTTGGTGATTATTCTCGTAATGTCATATTACGCTGCATTGTATACTCTATACTAAATTAAGAATAACTTTAAGAAGTAACAATACAGTCCTGGTTTTAATAAACATTAATAACGATAACAGAACTAACGATATTAAAGAAAACCCCTGTAATACTGAAGTATACAAAAACAGAAAAAAAGTTGTAAAAAATACCCTAATACTTTGTATTGCCTCCCTTGGCTGCTATAACTGCCTGTATACGTCTGTTCATACTGTCATTGAGGCTACATATTAGGCTACATATTGTTAGTGAAGGCTACATATTGTTAGTGAAAAGTGTTAACCTGCTGGCATTCCCTTAATAACAAAAAATAAGGAAATATCTACATAAGCCACAGATTTTGATGCAAATGATCGTAAGTCAACATACTTCGTATGAATAGGCTGTGATTCAAAATTACTATTAGTTAATGCTATGTAACAACAGAAAAGGACATAACTGACTTATACTGCCCTTCTCACTACCATTAAACACAAGACTCGTGGCGATGCTTTTAATTAAATTTCCAGTAGTTAATGTCTTCGACAGTATTCTTACAAGTGCAATTAAAGCAATTCCAACTAGTCCAAACTTTAATATCTCTGTATATATTCGAATTAACGAGCCGTTTAATGTGCGATTCCGCGTGTTAAAGTTTTATATTTAACCATTAAAGGAACCGTTTATTTATTTATAAGTTTAAATATATATTGCTAATAAAACGGTAGACTCAAAACGGTAGAGCATAAACTATTAAATAATATAAGCCTTAAAAACACTAGTGATTAACGGTGAAATTTTAATAATCTCTATTTCTTTATTTAAATACAGGGTGGTCCGAACTGTATTCCGGAAACTTCGGCTGCATATTCTGCAAATAAAAATAAGCAAACAAGTTCGTATAAATGTGTGTCCTAAAATGCTTAGTTTCTGGAGATACCAGTTGTAGAAGTTTCATTTTTATTTCGATTTTTTCCAAATAATTTCTGAAGTAACGTCAATATTTCAATGAAAATTAGTGTCTGGGAGTTTCTTGACAAGAGACATTTGATTGTGATGTCAATCTGACTCCTATTTATTGGGGGCGCTACCTACATGTGTTTTAACTGTTTTGAAGAGTAATAACTTTTCGTCCGTACCGGTATAAAACTACAGAGTAAAAAAATATACATTTCCGTGATTTTTTACGTAAAAAATATCTCTTGGTAAAAATCGTTAAGAGCAACCGTTCTCAAGATATTTAGAATGGAAATAGTCAATACAATGTTATTATTGCCAAAAAATAAACACGTTAAGTAGATAGTTATTTGACTGAAATTATAAATTTGGGAACTTTTTATTTTAAAATAATTATACATTTTTTTGCGAAAAAATAATGATAAAACTGTTTTTCAAAAACATTTCAAATTTATGATTTCAGTCTAATAACTATTTAGTCAATATGTTTAATATCAATGATGACAGGTATTGATAATTTCGACTCCAAATATCTTGAGAACCATTACTATTAGCGACTTTTACCAAGATACCTTTTTTACATAAACGTCGTAAATGTATTTTTTTATTCAGTAGTTTTATACAGGTGCCGCGTGCTTTTCTAATTTGTAGTTCAATAAAACACAAGTTTACTTAATCGGGATGAGTTGCATAGAGGCCACTAGCTTTTTAATTTTAACAGCCGGGTGGTCGGGGTTCAAAGATCTTAATAAAAGGGCGCCACGAAATTATACTCTATGAACTCGGCATAAAAGTTGTTACTATTAAGTAGACTTCAACACTAACCTCGAACTGTTGAGTGCAACTACCATAAACTTCAAATATTACTATAATTCGTTGAACTTAAGTGACTCTAACTTAACTATGAGACTAGACTGTAAATAATACTACTAAAAATATTTAAGCAATTTATTATAAAGTTAAATATATATATATAAAAA
>NW_022145941.1:0-49259 GCF_002938485.1 Sitophilus oryzae | reverse complement strand
TAAAAGGCCAAAGAAGAAGCATATCAACAAAATGATCGCAACCACGATGGTGCTTTAATATGGCTGACTAAAATTTCGGGTTACGAGTGGTAATTTTAATTAAAATGTATGAAAATATAAAGTAGGTTTGACTCAATAATTTACTGGGCTTGTTTTATTTTATGTCAATAAATAATATTACAATTGTTACAAAAAAACTAATGAAAATAAATAAGTTAATAGAACTATTTAATAACAAAAAGTAACATAAAATAAGCTCAGAAGAGCCCAACAAATCAGGCTGCTTAGGCCCAACCTAGAAGATATTACAAATGCATGTATAATAAACCCTCTTATTCCATTACTAAACAAACATGTAACAAAAATTATTATGAAGGTATGTATTATGTATTCAAAAACTAAAACTAACAAAAGAAAAAACAATAATCACGAAAACATAGAGGAGGGAAAATCGAGAGCACTACAACAGATCTTTGAGGTAATCTATGATCACCCCAGACAGAGTGCTATCAATTCCATCCCCTATCATGTCGTAATCTTGCAAAGAACACATGCCAAAAAAGTAGATTCAAAACTTTCTGTATGTTCGCACATAAACATATCTTACAGCGCTTTCATATGGAGCGGAGCGTCCGCGACTTCGAGCAAGTACCATGAGTTTATATGAACAATTTCACATGGGCGCGTATGCTCCGACATCCGACGGAGTTTGCCCGACGGCTATCTTGAAAAAACGCTCCGCTTCATCTGAAAGCGCTGTTAAACATTCCTTAAACAGATAAAAAAAGGAAAAAAAATACAAATTTACAGCGCTTTCGGATGGAGCGGAGCGTCCGCGACGGACCGTCCGTCGTGTTTTTTCAAGATAGCCATCAGACGAAATCAGTCGGACGGAACATACGCGCCCATGTGAAATTGTTCGTATAAACTCATGGTATTTGCTCGAAGTCGCGGACGCTCCGCTCCATCTAAAAGCGCTGTAAAACATTCCTTAAACAGATAAAGAAAGGAAAAAAATACAAATTTACAGCGCTTGCAGATGGAGCGGAGCGTCGTGTTTTTTCTAGATAATCGTCGGACGGAGCATACGCACCCATGTGAAATTGTTCATATAAACTCATGGTACTCGCTCGAAGTCGCGAAAGGTTCGCTCCATCTGATAGCGTTGTCATTTCGTTTACAGCGCTTTCAGATGGAGCGGAGCGTCCACGACGGACCGTCCGTCGTATTTTTTCAAGATAGCCGTCGGACGGAGCATACATATATAAACTCATGGTCCTTGCTCGAAGCAGTCCGCTCTATCTGAAAGCGCTGTTTACCCGTGAGTACAATAGATATGAACATAGTTGGTACCTATGGTAGGTACAGTACGATAAAATCGCAATCTTTATATATCATCGGAACCTGCCACACAAACTTTGTTGTTATTTTTTAGAATGAACACTTTACCATTTACGGTCCAAACATTTGTGACACCATATTTATCTATGGCTTCCTTAACAAGTTTAATCCTGTTCCCAGTTAAATCTTCACGTGTGACGAAACCACTTTTCTTCAAGAGTTTCTTATTTTAATAAACCTCAGATCCTACCAAGAAGGAGACGAACCTCCCTAATACGGACGATCCCCGGCCTTTCCGGTTCCGGAAATGCCGACTCTGTGACACCTATCAAAATTCTCCTTTGTTACAGTAATATTCAGCTTATTTTTGAGCAACGAAGTGACAGTTTTTAGCAAAACTTCCTGGTTTTCGCCTGGAGACTCTTTGATGCCGTATATTCTGAGGTTGTTAAGTTAATATTGTTCATTTTTATCGACCTTATTTTCTATGGTTCTTATAGCTTCACTATTGTTATTTACTTGCTTCATGAAGCTACCCAGTTTATCGTCCATCTTAGCCAGACGATCATCCAGCCTCTGGAAAATGTGGTCGGCTATTCTGGTAACCAACTCAGTAGGAAAATTATCATTATCCTTAGTAGTGGATTGGCTTCTATTTCTAGTCATTTTATCCAATTTTATCGTCGTGGTAGGACTATATCGATTAATTTAGTTGATTGAATAGGTACTTGTGGCCAAAACTCAAAACTCACTGAGGGTGCTGTATAATAATGGTTGACCAAAAATTCACCAACAACTCTGCCGATTTACCAACAAAAACACCGAAAACTTCGGAAGCGAACAAAACAAGTGTGTTTACAGACCGTACACCGTACATGCTTAAAATTTGTTAAATAATATTTCATTTTATTTTCACCATTATCAACATTCCTCTTAATAGGTAATACAACTTTTATACGAATATAATTTGTAAAAAAATGTGGCTTATAGAAAATATGTTTTTCATAATAATAGTAAATTTCCATTTTACTAAAAATTTGGAAGTGTAAATTTTATTAAAAAATATATTATTTTTAATAGAAGTACTACTTGAAATACTGCAATCAGGTATAATGATATACCATAAAACCAGTATTTGAAGGATCTAAAAGAGAATTTAAAATGCAAAGATCATTAAATCCTACTATTGGAGAATTTTATTTGCATTTTTTAATTTTCCTCGATGTTACTTGATTTTTGCGAAGCTGTTTTTAAAAACTTCATTTTTTTTAGTTCTCTAACAAAATTTCTTGAACAATATACTATACAGGGTGTCCCAATGTTCCGTGGCCATAGAACTACTACGTATTTTTGGTATCAAAATAAGTTTATTTGGCACAATTTACTACCATACAAAAGTGCATCGTTTGTCCGCTAGGGGGCATTAAACTTTACAAACATTTTTTCTGATATTTTAAGAACCATTATTCCGATTTGAATGAAATTTAGGGTGTCTATGTTTTGCTCAGTGCTTTAACATTTGACTTTCACAAAAATCAAGAAAAAATACAGGAATGATGTAAACTACCCCCAACTCATCATAAATTTTATAATATTTTCCAACTCTACCGACGACCAATTTTCTTTTGATAAAATAGTCCTTTTAGTATTTACTACATTTTTGTCTCTTGTAAAAAACGCCACATTGCATAGTTTTGGAGAATTTTTTTAGAGAATTTATTTTTCCAAAGCAGACCTATAAAATATACAGGGAGTACCAATATTCCGTGGACGTAGAACAGTTATGTATTTTGAATCGAAATAAGTTAATTGCACATAATTTATCTTTAAACAAAAGTGCTTGATTTGTCCGTCAGAGAGCATAAAAAAATAAACCCGAACGTTAATGAAAGATTATTAATTTTTTAAGCTTTTTATGAAGCTTATTTGGCAAATATAACTCGTGATGCTAACATAAAAATTCACATTTTTGCCAACTAGATTATTAGATCATTATAAAGTTTATGCGCCTCCATAGCTTCATGTGACAAAAAACATTTTTTGGAAGTCAGCTGTGAAAAAATATTTTTTTCCTCAGAAGCATGTGCGGTGCCGCTTCTTTTAAAGAACAAAAAATATAGTAAATACTAGAGCATGGTACAAAGAAAACAAGGTATGATATTGCGCGGGTTGGTCACTACGTCACAGGTGATAAACGGCACCATTGGTCGGCAAGCTCCGCGCGCCAGTTTGAAATAGTCAACATTATTATGATACATTATGATACATAATAAATGTGTCATAAATTTTCAAATGTCAAGCTCGATGATTTGACATAACTTTTGGGGTTATGTCCTAATTCTTCCCTATTTTATTTCTTTTTTAGGGTTCCGTACCCAAAGGGTAAAAACGGGAACCCTATTACTAAGACTTCGCTGTCCGTCCGTCCGTCCGTCTGTCACAAAAGTCTATCTTATGAACCGTTATAGCTAGACAGTTGAAATTTTTACAGATAATGTATCTATGTTGCCGCTATAAGAACAAATACTAAAAACAGAATTAAATAAATGTTTATAAATAAAAAAGTACTTTCACTAAACATTATCTTTTAAGTAAGAATTTTACATAGAACCTTTCAAGACCTCGGTGGCCGCCTGGTTAAAGCGTTAGGACTTTACGCTGCTATGACGTTGGGAGTCGGCCGTAGTAAGGCAGGTTCGAATCCTAGTCAAGGCGACTTTTTTTTAATCGTTTTTTTTTAATTCTTACATATTTTTACATATTTATTTTTACTTTTTACATATTTATTATTGATTAATACAATTTTTAGTAATGTGTTTCTTCATTTTTTTAAACTACTTATACGCGCATTCAAAATTTCAGCTAAATCGGAAAAAAAGTTTATAATAATATAGTGTCTAATGTAGTATAGATAATGAATGGTACGGAACCCTTCGTGCGCAAGTCCGACTCGCACTTGACCAATTTTTTTTTTATTAGTGGCAATTGAACAATATGGATATTTTTAGCCGACCATACCAATAGGTATGGTAGGCTATTAAGATCGGCAAAAAAAAAAGTTTTTTTTAATTTCACTCAAAATGAGTTATTTGGGTCATAAATGACCTAAATACAAAATATTTTCATGGTGTCTGTCTGTCTGTCCGTCTGTAACACGATAACTCAAAAACCACTAAATCGATTTTAACCAAATTTGGCACAAAAATACTGTGGCACCCGAGAATCTGGCCATTAGTTTTTGGTATGGGAGGGGGTTAAAAATTTTAAAAAATCGTAACTCCAAAATTACAGTAGCTAACGAAACGCGGTTTTCAATTTAAGATTAGGAATATTATTTGCAACAAAATTTGTAATATCATCAAAATCAGTCAGAGTTGCAGTTTTTGAGATAAAAAAAAATTGAAAAGATTCCTTTACTTTGAAACTAAAAGAACTGCCTACCAACTTTTTATTAACATATTTTGGTATGGGCAGCTACACGTGCCTCTCGGCGCCAATTTTTTTGTATGGCATATGATGTCACAGGTGATATGCGCAAACTGAACGAAATTGAAGCAGCTATCGATCATACCTTGTTTTCTTTGTACCATGATACTATAGGGACAATTTTCCGAAAAGAACATCGGTCGTCGGTGGAGTTGGAAAATATTTATAGTAAAATTTATTTAGGGGTGGGGGTAGATGTTACCCTTCCCGTACTTTTTCTTGATTTTTGTGAAAGCCAAATGTTAAAGCACATAACAAAACATAGACAATCAAAATCTTATTCAAATTGGAATAACGGTTCTTAAAATATCTAAAAAAATGTGCTAATTTTTTTAAAGATTGATACCCTCTAGCGGTAAAACGAAGCATTTTTGTATTGAGGTAAATTGTCTCCAATGAACTTATTTTCATTCCAAAAATGCGTAGTAGTCCTATGGCCACGAAATATATGGGAACACCCTGTATTTTACCTTCTGAAATTTGGCTGTGCAATATTTATACTAAAATGTATTTAGGGGTAGGGGTAGTTTTTACCCTTTCCATACTTTTTCTTGATTTTTATGAAAGCCAAATGTTAAAGCACTTAGCAAAACATAGAAGTTTGATGCCCTCTAGGGGACAAATGAAGCACTTTTGTATTGAGGTAAATTGTGTCCAATGAACTTATTTTGATTCCAAAAATACATAGTAGTTCTATGTTCACGGAATATTGGAACACCATGTATATTTATATATTATATTGACAACTACAATATTAATGTATTCATAACATTACCTATAACGCCAAATTAATTATTACAATACCGGTTTTAATTAACATACCACTAAAATATTAATTTTACCACGTACATAAATTACCCTTCTGTACTAAATTTTTAATTGTTTAATAAACATAAATGGTGTTTTATTATTACTGCAAGTTAATTATTCACATTAAATTGAATATGCTTTATTAATGAAGTTGGTCTTTCTCACTAACTTATTATATTAAAGAAATTTAAATTGAGTTTTGCTAAACCAAACCAAACCAAACCAAACCATTAATTTCAAAATTCTAAATAAACTATGAATCCGGAACATACAAGGTGTTGAAAAATGCACAACCAAATTTCAGGAGGTAAAATATAGGGTGTCCCAATATTCCGTGGCTATAGAACTACTACGTGTTTTTGGAATGAAAATAAGTTCATTTGACACAATTTACCTCAATACAAAAGTGATTCGTTTGTCCGCTAGAGGGCATCAATCTTTAAAAAAATAAGCACATTTTTTCAGATATTTTAAGAACCGTTATTCCGATTTGAATGAGATTTTCGTTGTCTATGTTTTACTATGTGCTTTAACATTTGGCTTTCACAAAGATCAAGAAAAAATACGGGACATCAACGATTTTTAATAGACGTATCTGTTGAAAAAAACTAAGTGCTGTTGTGATTGTTGATAGTGCTGTTGAATAGATGTATTTAGATATTTTAAACAGTGTTTTATTTGTTCTTTGTGCAAAGAAAATAAAGTCCTCCTACTCTGGGTGCCTGCTCACCAAGGGATAGAAGGCAATGAAAAAGCAAATGATCTAGCTAGGAAAGGAGCGAACACTCCACTAACTGGACCAGAACCAACGAACCAACCAAATATTTTCCAAACGGGAACCAACTGAAAGCGGAACTGAAGAATTTGGAAGACTCCATCAGTAACTTGGAATGGGTGTCCTCCAACGGTCTAAGCCTGGTGGCACACTGCGCCTTTTTGCGGTACTGTTAAATGTTAAAACGCATCCGTTTTAATTGACGCCGCACCAACCATATACAATACACACAGTGCCGGTGTTCCAGCAAAAACACATAGTGTGCCATGTCTCATATAAATGCATGCGTTGTCGCCATCTCTGCGTTTCTGCGGAAACCGCAAAAACGCACAGTGTGCCACACAGGGCTAAGACACTCAAAAAAGTTCCTCAAAACTTTCGACCGAGAAAAATCAAAGGTTTTCCTTGATTTCAGTAAAAACAATCTTCGGATTGTGTCTACGAACACCTCAGTAGACTGAAGCTGAGAAACAACGGCGAATGCAGGTTCTGTGGGGAAAATGGGGAAATACCAGAACACCTTATCACTGAGTGCGCCGAGACGACGACCATTCGTGCCATGAACTTTGGTACGGCTGATATCGAGGATGGAGAGCTGGCCTCTGTAGAGCCGTCTCAGATACTAGCTTTTGTTAAAGCCCTGAGACTGTATGATGAGTTATAACTCGTTATAACTCAAGAAAGGGGAACACACAATAGATCTGTAAAGTCGCGGTGATTAACTCCCCTCCTAAACATTCTACATTCTACATTGTTCTTTGTGCTTTTTTTGCTTCCGACGAAAAATACCGAGAGGAGTTTTTTGAAGACCCAGAATTAGTGTATTAGTTTTCTTTAATTCAACAAAATAGGCCATTTTTCTCCTCGTAAAGCAAACAAGGCTATTTATTACAAAAAAGCAATTTTCTAAAAAAAAGTGTCCGACTCGACCCTACCAGATATTTATTAAAAAGTTTGAGACATGCGAAAAGTTTCAGTTATATATCATTTTCCAAATGTCTGGAGGCTATTTGTATGTATATTTTTTATTGCAGGAGATAGAAAACTCAATTTAATGTGCTTCCGTCTTTAAAAGTTTTTTCTACTAAATCGGCATAAAAAATAACATGACGTGACTTTCTGATAAATAAATAATATAATTTCGATTTTGTAGAAGAATATCTTTAAAAAAAATTTTAGATTTTTTAAATTTATCTTTTTTCATGTTGATATTAATCTAAAATTACATTATACAGTATGTCCCCGGATTGTCTTTACATTTTTAAAACATTTTTAAAATTAACATTTTGAGTAAAATGCATTTCTCATAAAAAAAAGTTACTTGTTCTAAAATGGTTTAATCCCCTTTATACTTTTTCAATGTCCATACCGCTTTAGAGAAAATTGCAAAAAAATATGAAAATAAGCTAATTTTCCTAAAAATCAAGTCAAAAGTATTAGAAATCAAAAGTGTTTCTATGGTAATACAATTTCGATTTCATTCTTTGATAGATTGATAGAATTTTAATTAATGTAAATTTGTTGCTGTTCTAAAATGTTAAAAAAGCACAAAATTTATTTAGTTCAATGCTTTGAAAAGGGTGATAATAGTAATCAGAAAATGTGATACTTTAACGTGATGATTTAACGTGAATATGACGTCAATCAGAATAAATAATAACCATCTACCATCTATCAAAGAACTTCCCCTAGGAGATGAAAGACCTTGTCGTTGGTGGGGAAGCTCCTAGTCAAGTGCTGGGGGGAATCCTCGGGGGAATCCCCCTAGCGCATGGCTTGGTCTAGCAAGCATCTCACTCATCGTCTTGTTCCTGGCTGTAGTGTCGTGGCCAGAGAATTGTACCAAGTCATATAACGATGACGGACGGGGCCCCTGTCCGTCATACCAGGCACCCTCTACTGACTGTGGTCATGTCTCGCGGGTAGAGGGTGTGAGGGGGGTCTTGGCTTAACCGCTTGGACCAAGAGGAGACAACCTCACCAAAAACCTAAATCCCACGATGGCGGGACCAGGTCAAAGGGATGCGTGGCTAGATAGAGGACTAGCCATTACTAACTGGCCTCAACCTCGGGGCATCAGGGGGCACCCCATTTTATTTACCCCTTACTTCTACATGCGGGGCTGTGTAGACGTGGACCGACTATCCCTAGCGACTCGTAGTAACACTATGAGATCTAGTACTAAAAACACCACCGGTGAAGCTGTGGGGAAGCCCTCTAGCAACACTGGGAACATTACAAATGAAAGTTCCAAGGGACCAAATCCAAAGGAAACTACAAGAGGAGCGGCTGACACTTGGGATCATCCTCCACAAGTGGCACACAAGCTACCAGTGAATTGACCTCAAATCCAAGGAGGCAATAGAGAAAAAGGGATATCCTCTATTATAGATACGGGACAACACCGGTATCAGGTCTAAGGAGAGACCAAGTTAAAGAGGTGGAGAAAATGGTGACAGATCCTCCAGCCTCCACCTCACGAGTTGCTCAGCCGCAGGCAAGCTCCTCGACTGTGAAGGGCGGCACGGAGGGCCAAACTCCAACCGTGGAAGGGTGTGTACCCTCGGTGGAAGAACTGTTGTCAGAGCAGGATGGGAAATACCCTGTGATCAACCCCCCCCCCTCTTACTCATTCTACATTCTACATCTATCAAAGAACGAAATCGAAATTGTATTACACTTTTAATTTTTAGCACTTAAAAAATTCAAGCTTATTTTCATGTTTTTTTGTAATTTTCTCTACCTACAACGGTATGGAAATTTGGAAAAGTATAAACCGGCTTAACCATTTTAGACCAAGCAAACATTTTTATGAAGAATGCATTTTTATCAAAATGTCAATAATAAAAAAGTTTTTCCTCTTGTAAAGACAATCCGGGGACATATTGTATACAGGATGGCACACTATTCAGAACGAAAAATATACAAGGTGGTCCGAATTGTAATCTGGAAACTTTAACAACGTGTTCTGGACTCGAAAATAAGTAAAAAAGTTCCTAGAAATTTATATTCTAAATTGTTTCGTTTCGGAGATACAGAATGTAGAAATTTTTAACTTTTATTTTTTTTACCTAATTTATTTGGAAAAGAGATTAGAAATTATTTGGATAATTATTAAATAAAATTAAAGCTTCTACACCCTGTATCTCCAAAACAAAGAGTATAAGATTTATATAAATATTTGTAGTTATTTTTATCTACAGAATATACCTTGATATTCCCTTATTGTATGTTAAAGATTTGTTTAAAACTATACAATCGAGACTTGTGCTTAATACTATTCATAATACCGTATATGATCGAAAAAAATCGGCGTTCAGTTGGCTGGGAAATGACGATTGATGACATTTCCTATATAAATTTACATATAAAATGACAGGGATCTTCATTTCATAGCTATCGCTGACGCCATTTTTTCCGATCATAAGGTATTATGTGTACGAGAATCGGCACATTTGGTGTCAAGGGAACGCTCAAAAATAATTCAAAATGACCAGCTGGTACTGAACAAGCTGTGATACTACTATCTTTTAGATATTTTCAATCTATAATTAATTCATACAAAAAATACCCATATAAGAATTAATGTCATACAGGGTGAATCTTAAATAAGAGCAAATGTTTTATGGAATAACCCCAGTTTTATCAAAATTTCAAAATAAATTTATTTACTGAAAATAAACTTTTAAAATACTTTAAATACAAAAAATGTTAATTCTGCATCTAACAGAAATATAATATACAGGGTGTTCCATTTAAAGAAACACAGAAAAATACGTTATATTTTAGAAAGTTTAGCATAGAATTCTGAACACCCTGTATGGTTTAATATTACGATATTTATAGCATTAAGTACAGACCAACCATAGTAAAAACCTAATATAGTTTTGATTTCGGGACATTTATTGTATTTTTAATAATTTTTTTAAAAAGGACTGAAAAAATATGTTTTTATTTAATTAATAATATTTCTGAAACTGTCACAACATATTTAGTAATATCTGAAGATTATGTAAAGTGATCAGAAAGGAAGGCAAAAATGGTAAAAAAATTATCGCGATCCACTCACATATTTTAAGCCACTCTGTAGAAGTTAAAATATTTTCCTGAAATACATACTTTAGGTTTACACATATACAAAATTCCTAAGTTTTTAATTATTATAGGAGCTACAGATGGCCGACGCACTATTGCCGGACCCTGTATAAAATTTAAAAACACAAATTATTTATTTGTCTTAAAAAATAATATGTTTTAGTATTTGTTAAAATGGAATCACAAAATCAAAGAAGCATCAGTAAATTAACAATTATTATTATATGTTATCAGTGACATCTTTTTTAGATGTCATTGGGTATTATAATATTTATATTGTTTTATCACCTTTAAAAAAACGAAAATATTTAAATTCTAAAGTCTTCTCCTGAATATTGATAGAAAATATCCCTGACAAAACTATATCATCTTACAAGTAACAGACCACACATATTTTTTAGAATAAATGTCAAACAATAAAACAAACATGGATTAAATAACCGTCATACTATTTTTAGAATGGTATATCTCCTTTAAAACATACCTAATCAAAATACTTAAGTTATTAAATTTCTCGAATATCAGTAGAAAATACTGAAAATATGTAGTAATAAAAAATATGTTACTACTTACCCCGGTAATCACATTAAATCACTTAACACAGGTATTATTCCACTATTTAGCTGAAACTCTGAAACCCTGCTTAAAACATTAAAATGCTTCTATTCTTTCTGGGCACTAGAGTGGACACTTCTTGAAAACCATGGGAAAACTAACAACTAACAAAAACTAATTTGTTGATTGACAAAGCCACCTAAAAAAATGAATTGTTTGTTGACATCCAGACAAGCGCAAATGCGGGCCATAGCCTACCTTTTAAAAATATGGTGTTTGTTTCCGCTCTGCTTTCAAATATTAGATATTATGGTCTTACATAATAACTAGTAAATTTTATTATAAAATATCAATAAAATTATACATACTTGTAATCGGGAGATTAATATATTTAACAGAAATTGATATTTAAAAATATAATTCTCACTAGCTTGACAAACAATGTCTTCTCTCGGCCGAAATCAACAATCTCTGACATTCAACTGTTTCCAAAGCCTACTACTCCGCTAATCGCAAACATCAGCGGACAGGGGGTGCAGGCACGGCGTGAAAATGACTGCCTATCATAAGGATCATAGGCGTCGATAACATACTGGTTGATGAACAACAAGAGGGGTCATATTTGCCAGCTTGGTGAAATAACTTTAGATTTAGAAAAAAGAAAAATAGCTTTTAACTATTTAAAACATTTTTTTAACGAGTAAATGAAAAAAATTATTGCCTAGCTTATGAATTGCATATGGAAGATGTGGTCCATGTTGAATTGTATCGTTTTTTAGTGTTTCTGCATGTAATTTGTATTTTTAGATTAAAAGGGTACCTAGGTAATTTAGAAAATTCGTTGAAGAATTAAGTTCTCTCAAGTGAATTTTTAAATATTAGTATTTATGACTATTATTTAACAAAAAGGGATTATTATAGTACTTACACAATATAGGCAAGTTTTTCTTTTAAAGTTATTCAGGGTGTTTCAAGAAACATGTGCCATCTCTCGTGGGGAGATTCCTCACGTAAAAATAAGCCTTATTTTTCATATCAACATAGGTCCGATCTTAGATATGGAAAGAGAGGGGACAGGTAACACGGCAGCTAAAAGTGAGGCCACTTGTCACCACGCGAAATTCTCCAATGGCGTAGCATAAGAAATTAGCTTGTACCTAGACGATAAAAAATATTTATTAAAACGTTAACTAATATATCGTTTATTTTTGAGTAATGCATATACAATTTTGTATTTTATAGTCTCACCTTTATAATATTAGAATATCTAAGCCGATAATGCAACATTTATTTAACAGTCACAGTGAACTGATCATCACGACAATTATTTATTTATCAACGTCTGTATAATGTATAATTAAATAAAAAATAATGTAAATATATATGTTTTAAACGTGTATATACATATTTACCGTATGATCGAAAAATAACTGCATCCTGTTTGTTTGGAAATGACGATCGATGACATTCCCCATATAATTCTACATATAAAATGACATAAAAACGATACGAAACGAAAAAAGACTGAGAGGAATGTCATCGACAGTCATTTACAAGCCAACTGGACGCCGTTTTTTTTTCGATCATACGGTATAATAATGAATCTAGGCAATCCCCTTCACACTTGCCTACGGATTCAATGAATAGTGTAATTTTTAATATTTGTTACCTTCAATCATAAGAATATCCGAATTTTCCGCAAAAAAAACAATTCTAGAAACTTTGTGTTATTTTATTTATTTATTTTTAAATTTTTATTAATTACTCACTGAAACTATTATTATACACCTAAACTAGCAAATTTTTTGAAAGGATATTTAAAATAATATTGTAACAAGTACCCCACCACAAGTTTGTCCACCCCCAGCAAATCTTGGCAGTTGGCAGGTAAATTTAAGTTTTATGTAACAACTATACATATAGATTTTTTATATCCAAAATTTTTCATGTTTTTTTCATACTTTACAATTATTTTTTTACATATTTGATAACAATACTTTATACTTTTTTTTACATGTAAAATATATAAAAAAATGTTTATTGCAGAAATTGTATTTCTCTGATTAAAATACCCTACACCCCTGGAGAAATCCTGTCTGAGTAGCATTCTAATAGTTTCAAACATTAATTATAATATAGGATATTGAAAATACTACTTGGAATTAATAAAAATAGTTGGCTTTGGATATGGTACAAGACATATTAAAAGCATTTTACATATTTTTACTGCTATAATGAAAAAAATGTACATTTTATGACTACATAGCACAAATTGTGTATCAACTTTTAAGTTTAAAGTTTAAAGAAAGGCCTGTGTACGGTAACGTAACTAAGAACGTAACAACGACGTCACCTAGGAATATCACCGATATTTCCCTCGAAGGAATAAAATGCACACTGGGAATATATACAGGGAAAGTCAAAACAAGTTATAATGTTTCTAACCGCTACTTCAAATGGAAACCTCCGAATTTTCTATCAGAAATTAATCCCGATTTTATCCAATTTCATGAGTTTCCACATTAACCACAATAATTAGAAATAATAGCAAAGAATTATAAGCTTAGATTTAACTCTTCTCCTAGGTTTTCTATAGTAGGTATTTTTCGAGATTCTACAAAGGAACAAGAATGGCAAAAGGGGGATAAACAAGACAAATAATCCAACTGCTAAACAAAATGTCGTCACCAGCGATGAAAAATTGTTTATAGAAGCTATGGCACAGCGTACATCAGCGATACAACAACTGTTATTGTTCGCCATTCCTTTTTCTCTTTCACCCTTTTATCTAGGTAGGGTAGTTTATCAAGCTTCTCCTCTTCCAGTGCCGTCTAGTGTTCATCTAATAAAATGTACTTTCTTCAGAATACGTTATTTATTATGGTCTTGTCGGGACATCAATGTAATAACCTGAGGGAGTTCTTTTTTTGGGTAATATAGTCTGTATGTTTTTACTTTTTACTTTACAACTTTACCACTGGTTTGGTCATTTATACAGGTCGGCGTACCCCTTATTCGTCTCGTTTAATTATGTAAAAACAGGAAGACGTAGAAACAAAATATTTTATGGGTAGGTATACAAGGTGGCAAAAAATTTTTAAAATAAAACAAAGAAGGATAGGAAAACAATATAACAGATATTTCATATCAATTAAACTTTTAGTTACGTAATCGCGATTTTTAAATTCATTGTTGCCAACCATGGACATATTCGGCGCTGGGCTGACCAACTTGAATTTAAATTTCGCGCTCGGGATTCCGGTGGTAGCTCTGCTGTAAAAAATGTCAAATTGTCGCGTTTAGTTATTTACTTCCTGACATTGTCATTCGTTTTGACACTTTAGTTTTGTATTACGAGTTTTTGGTTTAAATAAATAGTATTGTGATACTTTAAGCTTAAAAATGTTTTCCAGCAGACCTTGTAGTCGAACATTGTCCTTTTTAGAACCTCTTATAGTGCGAAGTGTATAAGATAGCTTAATAATCGTAAAAAACTCATCGCAACTTTATTAAAATATTTTGAACGGGAAAGCGGTAGTAATGGCTCTTTATGTCCCTTAAGTACTCTTGAGAAAGTGAGTTTTGTTGATGTAAATAATAACTGTTTATATATTTATAATTAATTTACTTTTATTTCCTAAATGTATTTTGATTAAAAGAAAATATATAAAAGTGAGCAACGCTTTGACGATCAATCTTAATCACGTGATTAAACATTTATTTGGTATGAACTGTACGAATATCCTTCAAAATACAAAATACACTTAGATCCATTTTAACCCACACTAAGCCCACGGCCACACAGAAAGCGTTTTTACGGTTTTGCGTTTTTTGCGTCTCACACGCTTTTTGCGATTTTACCGTTTTAAGCGCTTTTTTCGATTTGTGTCCATTAAAAACACGCAAAAGACGCGGCAGGTCTGCAGTTTCTATCAAGATGTCAATTTAGTAACGTCGCAAGCTCGTGGATTTCCGGTCCAACAATCAATCCTGTGAGAAAGAGATAGACGAGATCGGCAGCTAGCTGAGATCGGCGCCGTTAGCGTTGAAGAGACGAATATAAAAGATACTGGGATTGAATTGTGGACGGACCGGGGTATATATTCGGAGACAAACACAATCTACTGCTATACTCTGTTTTTTTTCTCAGGTAAGATTTCGACAGACGATGACAGAAGAAAAGCAGATGACGTCCCATACCAATCTATTTATTTTACTAAAAAAAGTTTCTAATAATTTTTAAGTTATCTATGGATGGGTTTAAATATAAATCCGTCATGAGTCGTGTCTTGTTGTTTTTAACCAGTTTTATTGGTTTATTTAAAAAATGACAGATCGTGTTTCATTTTTATTGGTTTGACGGAACGTTGAACGACAAACGGACACTGATGATTTGTCATTTTTGACGCTTGTCAAAGTCTTGCCAAATTATAGGTTATAATTTTCTGTCAACTTTTGTTAAATACCCTGCGTTTTGGAAGATGATGCATTTTGATTCGTATTATTACGTGTGTTTTGTGTCTTTTGAAGTCAAGTGGAGGAAAAATCGAGTGAAAATTAACTGTAGACCCAGAGCACAGTTTATGTTTAATACTCGCTGTCCAGGCAGAAAGTCTTATACACCAATGAAGTTGCCATCGATAAAGTTTGTATACCTACTATTTCGTCGTAGATAAGTGCATCTCGTATATGGTAGAAGGATCAAACTAAACATATACTAAAAACTGGAGTAGCTGTAAAATATCGACATCACACGAGAGGTAAATAATGGATTTTAGTACTGCAGAAAAATAATGTCAAAAGGTCCTGGTTTAAAAAAATTAAGATTAAAGTTAATTAATCAACCTTTAAGCTATAAAATTTGGTAGGTGTTATTATTATTAAAATAGTTTGTTTTATTTACCTATGTTGTTTTATTTATTCCTGTGGAATATTACAAATTTGTATTTGTACATAAGTTATATTGATAAATATAATCATAAATGCGGGTAGTTTCATAAAGCTTGAAAGTAAATAATAGTTCTTTTTATATTTTTTGGTATGTAGTGTCTTGTTCTTGTTTGTTTTGTATTAACACATACCGTTTTTATTAAATAAAATAACTCGATTACATTGTTTCAGTTTTATACAGTTTTTTTCACAATATTTTGAAGTAATCACTTGTTATCTTGTCAATCAAATTTTAAATATATCCTGCTATGCGTTCCAGTTGTACCAACTTATTTCTTTGTAAAATAAAATAAACTACTTTGAAATTAAAATGACAGACACATCTATCACTGTCAAGGATCTTCTCGTTGGACAGACTATAGTGCCAGTGGAGTGTGTAAAAATAATAATTAATATTTACCATTTATTTTAGGAATTTTAGTTTATAAGTGTATAGTTTTTTTTATGTTGTAGTGTTGTGGTTAGTACTTGTTATAATTATAATATAATATAACAAATAATTATAGTTGAGGGTTGGAACCTTTGGTGTTACACAGCAAAATAAAATTACACTAAATCACCACAATACACCAAAACACTTTTACTTTTACACTGGACGCGCGTTTCGCTAACCATGTTAGCATCATCAGCAGATGATTATAAACTAATAAAAGTGAATCAAATTATTATGTGTAAAAAAACATTTGTTACACGTAAAAAACTATTTTTATTATTTTACGCGAATAAAACTGTTACACGTAAAAAACTATTTTTTACGCGTATAAAACTGTTTGTTACTGGTAGAAAACTATTTGTTACTGGTAGAAAACTATTTTCTACGCGTATACAACTATTTGTTACGTGTAAAAATCTATTTGTTACACGTAAAAAACTAATTTTTATGCGTCAAAAACTTATTGTTTTTAGTAAAAAACTTTTTTACCCAAAAAAAAATATTTTTTACGTGTAAAAAAACTATTTGTTACACGTAAAAAACTATTTTTTACGCGTCAAAAACTATTAGTTTCTGTTAAATAAAATCTTTTTTACGCAGAAAAAAACACTTTTTATGCATAAAAAACTATTTTTTACGCGTAAGAAAATATTTCTTTAATTTATTACTTTTTCAACATTTCAAACTACATTTTTTCAAACATCTCCTTCAAATTTTTGAATTTAATTGAATCTTCCTAAACAGTAGATTTTCTTTATAAAAATATTTTTAGATAATACCCTAAAATGAAAAAAATGCATACTATATAATTTATTTTTATTGTATTATTAAATATAACGTCCGCCTATGACGGGGTCTCATCTTAGAAAACGCTAAAGACGCTACAGAAAACAAACTGATTGGTTTTCATTTGCGTTTTTTGCGAGACACGCCGGACGCTACACGCTTTTGGTGTAGCCACTCCTATATAATCCCGTTATTTTGTTTTAGTCGCTAAAGACGCTTCAAGCTAAAAACGCAAAAAACGCTTTCTGTGTGGCCGTGGGCTAAACCAATAAAATAAATAAACACTAACTTATTAGTCTAAATGTTATAAACTATAAGTTCTCACTGTAACTTTTTGTTTTTACTAGTAATTTCCTCCATTATTTAACGAATCACCCATCCAGCTCATTTGAGCTAATCTTCCAGACATCCGGCTTAGAGCGGATCCCGTCTCAAACTTTTCCCTATTAAATTTATGTTTAAACAGTCTACGACACGTCTAGTAAAAAGCCGCTATGCATATAAATAGTGGCGGACAAAAACGAAACTCGAATTTTAATACATCTAATAAATCTGGAAAGTTTTGTCGGTTCTGGGATTCTCAGGCACCCGACCTGGACCTGCTCTGGCGTATTTCAACCGTCCACATATTTTTCCTTTTTGCTTTTTGTTCGTTTGTTCGAAAGACTCCCGAAAATTTTTTCTACATTTCGCACCTTATTAGCATAAACTTTTTATCGGATGGTTATTTTCATCTCTTTTTTTCTTTGTTTGTGTAATACTGGCTTTAGTTTAGCTTCCATGTTATTTTGGCGATAATAATATATAATACCCGGCACAAACGTTGTTTTATCATATAAATTATTCCTAGGATTATTTTAGTATAGAAAACAGTGACTAACTTACTGTCAGTGTTGTATTGTAACAACCCAAGTTTGTTAACAAAGTTAAAGAGGTACACTGAAAAAACAAATCTATCGGCCCAAGGGCGAACGCACTTGAACCAATTCCGCCATGCTCTTGATATATGCCAAATGCATGGTTCAATTGGGGTAATTTCAAGATGTTTTGGGTATAAACGCTTTATAATCGCTGGTTGCAAAGACTATACAGCTTTATCTTAAAAAGTATTGCGATTCGCATGACTTTATACCAAAGTCTTAAAGATCAATATCAACTCTGCGAATTTATGGTAGAAGCACTTCAACTTTGTTATGAAGTACTGCGAATTTGTTATAAAACACTGCGAATTTGAGACAAAAGCACTTCGAATTTGTAACAACATAGTGAGAATCTGCGACAAAATCATTGTGAATTTGTAACAAAGGCACTGTGGTTTTTGTAACTAAAGCACTGGGAATTAGTAACAAAAATTCACCTTAACCCGTATCATGCACGGTCAATTTTTTTTTCAAATATATTTGCAAATAAGTGTTATTTGAGTGTATGTGACGTTATTTATACCTAATTAAGTACACAATAATATCAATTATTTGCAGCAAATATATTTGAAATAAAAATTGACTTTGTATGGTTCGGGTTAGGGCAAATTTAAAAATAATACAAAATTTTGAAAATATTTTTATTGCTTATTTGGATGTATCTTTGTTTAAGAAAAGTAAAACATTTCTTAAAGATAACTTATGCTAAAAATAAAAGAACATTTTAAGTTTGATATTTGAAATAAACAAAACTAATATACATCAACAAATAAAATAAGTGACTTTGTCTGAATACATACTTGTCCATCAAGACAAACTTAACAAAAGTAATGTTATTAGATTTTTCACCTTTTCACTGTTTCCATCAAGTTGATGATGGCTGATGGATACTTGGTTTATTATTTTCAGACTTTTAATAGCTTTGATTAATTTGATTTTGTCCCCCAGAACATTATTTACTAGAATACTCACTTGTAAAAGGCACTTTATTACATCGATTCCGTCGATATTTTGCTCTGCAAGAAAACAAAGCATATTTTACCAACAAGACATTCACAATACAAAATATGCACAAGAGCTGATAATTTTTTTTTGATCATTTGTAATGAAATATTTAGCATTTGCTTCAAATACCCGCGCATTTTACCTAAGGACACGAAGGATTTCAGGTGAAAAAAGATGAACGTCCATCACCAACTTATTGTCTGTAGTTTTTTCTGATTAAATCACGAATTTTCCAAGATACTTTTATTATTTCGCTAAACAAATAAACTATAACCAACACAGTGCTATAATAATATTATTATAGCACTTATATAGCACAGATTACCTCGGATGCGCTTCGACAGACGCACTATTTTGGGAAATTTGAGGAGAAAAAGTAGGCCATGTAAATGAAACGCTAAATTTGTAAATGGCCCTACTTATTTTCTTAAATGAAATGCATGGAGTGCCATACTCTGCGTGGAAAGGCCCTTTATACCGTATGATCGAAAAAACGGTGTCCAGTTGGCTGGGAAATGACGATCGATATCATTTCCCACATAAATTTACATATAAAATGACAGAGATCTTCATTTCATAGCCATCGCAAACGGCGTTTTTTTCGATCATACGGTATCTTTTAAATACTGTTAAAAAGATGAGTTTTGTTGATGTAAATAATAACTGTTTATATATTTATAATTAATGTATTTTTATTTCTTAAAATATTTTGATTAAAAGAAAACATGTAAAAGTGGGCAACGCTGTGCCGGTCAAGCTTAATCATGTGACTAAAAGTTTATTTGGTACGATCTATACAGGGTTAATCTTAAATAAGTGCAAATATTTTTAGGTGTAATGTATTTCGACTCCAGAAACACGTCTATGTTTTTTTCGTGGAAAATAATTTTTGAAAATTTGAAATTTTTTGAAAAAATTTTTGGATTTTTTTTTTAGTTTTTAGTTAAAAACACAATCTCTTGATAATATGACAAGATAGTTAGTTGGTTAAATTTACTAACGATTTACGAGGACGAAAATACAGAAAAGATTTTTTAATTTTCAAAGTAAAATAACTCGGTTATTATGGACTTATTTGAAAAACAGTAAAGAGAAAATACGTGTGTGTTTCCTTTATCCAGATCTACAGGCCTTGAAAATATGTGCACTTATTTTGAGACTCATCCTGTATATAAAAGATTCAGTATCCAAGTCATTAGACTTTTTTAAAAGGATACGACTGGAGATGATCGGTTGCAGTGAAATAAACCCATAGCCACCTCATAAAATCTAATCTAATCTAAGATAACTTTTGTTTTGTAGTGTTAGGTATAATATTTAATAATATTATCTTCAATAAAAAAGATAAAAACTCGATAAACCCCCACAAAACCCGAAAAACATCCTAAAAGTTCTGCGGCAAGCCGTTAAACAAGCTTATGTTAATAGAACGGGAAAAAAATCTGGGAAAGGAAATTTCCGGAATTTTCCGAGAAGCAACAAAAGAAAATATATATCGGCTGGAGCGAGGTTGGGGATCGAGGTCCAGAACGAGGAGAAAATCCCAAAACTGACAAAAGCTTTCCAGATTTATTAGACGTATTAAATTTCGAATTTAGTTTTTGTCCAATGCTATTTATATGCATAGCTGCTTTTTGCTAGGCTTGCGTATAGTTCTATCTAAATTTAGTGACAAAATGTTGTCTATATGTCTAAAATAGTATTAAAAATAAGAAACTAATTGTATAAGAGGAGAAAATTTAATCACGGCTACCTTATAGTGATGTATCGGTATTTGAGCAACGCGATTTTGGAGCCCTTTTTTTTGCCCTCCCCTTTCTTGAGTTATAACGAGTTATAACAATAAATGGCTCCACAGAGGCCAGCTTTCCATCCTCGACATCAACCGTACCAAAATTCATAACACGAATGGTTGTCGTCTCGGCGCACTCAGTGATAAGGTGTTCTGGTGTTTCCCCATTCCCCACAGAATCTGCATTCGCCGTTGTTTCTCAGCTTCAGCCTACTGAGGTGTTTGTTGAGGAGACAGTGTCCTGTTAGAAACCCCGTGACAATCCGAAGATTGTTTTACTTAAATCAAGGAAAACCTTTGATTTTTCTCGGTCGTAAGTTCTGAGGAACTTTTTCGAGTGTCTTAGACCGTTGGAGGACACCCACTCCCACTTGTTACTGAAGAACGACAATTATAATAACGACGAAATTATAAATTATTTATAATTTGCGAATAAATTTTTTATAGTGACGTGTTTCGCTCCAGTTGTCGCGCTACTATGGAGTCGCCCACAGGACCACAGTACTAACTGGAACTGGTAACTACGTAGCGTCGCGCGATCTCGACCGCGACTTGTTTCGCTCCAGCCGTCGCGTCGCCCTCCTAAAGTCGTGGTTTCGTCTCCCGCGAACAGAAGTAACTGGTAACTATAGTCATCGATGCTCGACCTCAGCCGCGACTTATTTCGTTTCAGCAGTCGCGTTCCTAGGGTACCGTTTTCGTCTGTCGCGATTTGGTCAGTCTAATAAAAAATTTTGCAATGTAATTATCTTAGAAATGTATTTTTTTACTTTAAATTACAGCGGTTATAACGGATCAGAATAATATAAATCTAAATATTATTGGAAAAAGTAAAATAGATGGCGAATAAAAAGTATTGGATACCAATAAATGCATGTACATATTTTAAGTCAATCTATTCGTGCTTTATTTCATTTATGAATTTACACGGGTACAGAGATAATGGCAGAGTTCGGAGCAGTGTTGCTAGAACTTCTATCATTCCCTATAATAAATATAAAAATACAATTTATGTAAAAAAGGTGGTGAAAAAGTCAATAAATCTCAGCAAAATGTTAAAAAAAGCCGGTACAATTGTAAGAACCTAACAACGCTGGTTGGGAGTAGGCACTTTGGAAGCCGAAACCTCGATTACAAAATCGCGGTAGAGTGTCCCGGTATTTTTCTAGGACGGTCGCTATTGTAGCGCGACTCATGTGGAACCGGTATTCCCATCACCACTACTTTATAGATCTATTATTTAATTATAATTAATTTTAAAATTATTCTTTCTTGAGTTATAACTCATCATTCAACCTCAGGGCTTTGACAAAAGCCACAATCTGAGATGGTTTTACAGAGGTTAGTTGTCCTTCTCCGATATCAGTCATACCAAAGTTTATAGCACGAATGGTTGTCGTCTCGACGTACTCAGTGAAGAGGTGTTCTGATGTGTCCCCATTTTCTCCACAGAATCTGCATTCGCCGTTGTTTCTTAGCTTTAATCTAGGGAGGTATTCATTGAGGAGACAGTGTCCTGTTAAAAATTCCTTGACAATCCAAAAATTGTTCTTACTTAAATCAAGGAAAATCTTTGATTTTTCTCGGTCGTAAGTCCCGAAAAATTTTTTCTCTGTCTCTTAGGCCGTTGGATGATTTCCATTCCAACAAGTTGGTTACGGATGGGATGATACCAAGTTATTGAATTCCCCTTTATGTTAGTATCTACTTGTGAAGCAGAACGGTTTTTGTTCAGTTAGTGGAGTGTTCGCTCCTTTTCTAGGTCGTTTTGTTTATCATTGTCTTCTATCCCTGGGTGTGCTGGCACACAACGTAGGAGGTCTTTACTTTCTTTATTTATAATTTGTTCAGCTTCACTAGGCATTCTTTAACCAACTTGATGATTACTGAGTTAAAATATAGACTTGGCTGAATACATAAGACTAAAAATGGTGATTACTGAATACACCATAATACCATATTGACAGTCAACATTTTTAAATAAAATAAAATATGTTATTGATAGAATAATATATATATATATATATATATATATATATATATATATGGTATATATATATATATATATATATATAGAGTGGGGTCCCACAGCTCTGCTGCATCCCGCATTTCGACCTCTATATTGCTCGATTTTGCCACTCTTCCTGGTTAATAGCTCTGTCTCTCATGTACTGGTCTACTTCATCTAACCACGTAGTTGTAGGTCTTCCCTTTTCCTTCTGCTTTGGGACGATACTCCATTGCCCCTTTTGGCCATCTTTCCTCTCCCATTCTTTTTATGTGCCCATACCATAGTAGCTGTCCCGATTCGATGTTGTCGGTGTTGGTATATATTCGCCTTGTTCTTTGCCTGATCTCCTCATTTCTAGTGTGTTCCATCCTTGATATGTGACATGCTCTTCTGAGAAAGTCCATCTCCATTGACTCGACCATCCTTCTTCCTTTTGCTGTAAATTGCCAGCATTCGGCACTGTATGTTAAAATTGGATCTACGATTGCTCTGTAAATCCTTATCTTTGTTTCGATGGATGTTTTATTTGACAACAGGAGAGGGTTTAAAAGACCGATTACTTTCTCACCTTGTTGAACTCTACTATATATATCTTTGGAGTTCCCTTCTTCAGATATAATACTTCCTAAATATTTATATTCGCTACATCTTTTAATTTCATATATGTGTAGTTCAGGATCTTCAGTTTCTTCTTCTCCTACTTCTTTGTGGTATTTGTTTTGTGATATTGATATTGAGTCCCTATCTGTCGTATTCTTCCTACAGTTTCCTCAACATATAGTCGGTATCCTCCTCACAACCTGCAACAATAACTTGGTCGTCTCCAAAGAACAAGGTCGATAGACAGTGGTTGTCAATCTCTATTCCCATAGCTCTACTCTTCCTTCTCCAGTTTTTCAATGCCTCCTGAGGAGTATTTTAAATAAGGTAGGTGATAAACTGCACCCCTGTCTAAGTCCTTTAAATGTCAGGAAGGATTCCGATAGGAACTTCCCCTATATATGTTTCTTTGCTGATATAGGTAAATAATACTAATAATAATTAGGACTGTATATAGCCCGTTTTAAACACTAGTGAATTTTAATTGTTAAATGCGGGTTTGAATTTGTTAAAAACATAATATACGGTTTTTACAAATAAATATAATCGCTACAAAACAATATAGAATATCCAGAAAACAGAAATATAAACATATTCCTGCAACATGGTAAATAATTGTAAAAACACGGTGCGCCTGGAAAACTAATTTTACAAAGGACAGTCTGAATTTTATCACGTCGAGTTTCCTGTTATATCTTAAAAAGCTTTTTCATTTCGAGCTCCAATAAAACAATTTCCCCAATTTTATTGTTTATTGCGGATCCTGTAAAAACTGTGTATATTCGAATAGCCTCTGTGGATTATTTTTACATATATATATAAATAGAAATGCCCTCGGAAATGCCTATTATTAAAATATATAAAATGTAAAATATAAAAAGAGAAACCTGTATATGTACGGAATAAATGGAATGTTTGAGTAGCTCTTAATTTAGCTGTGTTTTGCATTCTCGAATAAAATTTGTTAAAATAAAAAACTAATTTACAATCATCTACGCGGCTAAGAAAGTACAGAAAAATATAAGAGGGACTAAATAAAACAAATAAAAAAGTTCGGAATGTTTGTTAAAAAATAAGGGAAGTTGGAACCTTTAATATCACAACAGCAAGTTCTAATAATCCTTAGCTTAATGTAGTAATTTCTCTACAGCAGCGTTATCTTAATTGGTCGTTATCTGATGGGCTCATTTTTCTATACACGAAGATAAATATCCTTATCTCTACCCCCCAAAGATGAATCAAAAACGACCTTCCTCTCGGAGATGCAAGACGTTGTCGTTGGGATTCCCCTCTGGCACTTTGACTGGGTATAAGGAGCATCTCACTGTCGTGTCCCTTGTCCCTGACTGCCTGACTGTAGTGTCGTGGCCAGGGAACTGCACCAAGACCTATAGCGAAGCTCAATGGGACTACCCTGTCCATCATACCAGGTACCCTCTACTGTCTGTGGTCACGTATCATGGGCAGAGGGTGTAGGGAATCTTAGCTTAACCGCCCAAACCACAGAACTTCTACTTTACTGCCATTATTGCTGATTTATATTTCGATGCATCAGAGATGTCAAATACTCAAGGCGTTATCTTTCATGAGCTTTTCTATGGTACCAAGTAAGTTTCTCTTTCAACCAAGTGATAGTCGCACCAGACGAGGATACCTTACAAAGGCAGGTTCATCTCCTAGACAAGATAATAACAAAATATGGTGGAAAAATATCTACCGAAAAAACAAAAGATAAACACTGGGGCAAAGACGGAATCCGCACCAAAATAGTTTTAAGAAATAAACCGCTACAGCAAATATCGCACTTCAGCTTCTTGGAATGCCACATAGCCTATGATAAAGATAATGACTATATGAAAAAAATAAATAAATTCCAGTCAGTGTGTGGAATTATCGCAAAAACGTTTAAAAACAAAGCATGGCTAGAAACGCAAGTAAGACTATATAATACATTAGCGGTACCGATAGTATTATACGGAAGTGAAGCCTGGACTACCAAAAGCAGCACCCAAAGACTCGGAAGCAAGGAGATGACGTTCTTACGAAAGATAAAAGGAATAAGTAGAGAAGATAGGATAAGAAATGGACAATGATAAATTTGAACTAAAACAACCATTAGAAGAAAAAGTGAGAGTATATAAAAAGAAATGGAAGGAACATGTAGAAGGAATGTCAGATGATAGAATTCCAAAAAAAAATGCTACGATATCAACCTCCAGGGAAGAGAAGTATTGGACGACCAATACAGAGAAGCGGAACAGATTTTTAAACCTAAACCGAAAAAGGATACGACGATACGAGCTTTTCTCTGACTGAAAAACGTGATGTTATGTTCCGCACTCCGGTCATTCAAAAATCTCATTACTTTGTTGCTTCTTTATTTCTTTGGTTGTCGTTGTTAACTGAGGTTACAACCCTTCTCCATTAAGTTCTATAGTGAGCTGCTTCCTCCCACTAATTCTGCATGCTTATCCACTTTAAACATGCTTGTCCACGCGGTTTTCTCTTACCGTCTACAAGCTAAAGAAGAGATTTTGGCAGGCGGTTTTTTTCCATCCTGCATCCATGACCAGCCCATCTTAAGCGGGATTTAGTAATCATGACATTAGAGTTTTCGCAGCTAGTTTTTTCAAGGGCCGATACATTTGAAACATGGTGGTACCATTTGATTGTTAACAGTTGCCTATGGTGTCTCTGTTGCAACTTGTTTAATGCGTAGATATACCGATGGTACAGCACCAAGAGGAGACAACCTCGCCAAAAACCTAAATGCTACGATGAAGGGACCAGGTCAAAGAAATGTGTAACTGGGGATAGAACCCTTTACTAGCCTTTATTGGTCTCAACCTTGGGGCGCCAGGGGCAAACTCCATTGAGTTTATTTATTATTTTCATTTTAATGCAAGCAGACAGGGCTGTAGGCGAACCAGACAGGTAAACTACAGTAAAGAGCGGTTCCTGAAGAACATCGGTTTGATACGGACCGTAAAATACTGGAAACGTAAAATGTTTAATGCTTTCTAAAATTTCAATAATTCCTCTGTTATAAAATTCTATCTTTATGCATTTTAATGTTCCTATTCTCTGATTTTGTTAAGTTTGCTTCTTCTTTCAATGGAGTTTAATTGAAAAGTACTAGGTTATTAATGAACTGTTAACTCGTTAGACAGCTCAAGTGAAGATTAATTCAGGCCCAATATTAAAATAGATCAATAATAAATAAAACAAATCTAATCAATATTTATATTCTTAATAGCTTATAAAACATTCACGATTACTTGTTGTTGCTTGTTGTCTTGTTTTCATGTTTCCCTTTAAATGTTCCTGACTGTAAGAAACAATGGCTGCACGATAAGTTTAAATGGTCCCAAAAAGTAATTTTATTTAATTAATGAAATCTATTTGCATCTTTTACTATCTACCTCTATTGCTTTGGATGTAAATACAAAATATTATTACAAATTTTGTAGGAAATTATATGATAATTTACTCGAACTTCCAATATGTTCCAATATTTGCTTGATTTCTACCATAAAATGACATTGATTGACAAACAAAGTTTTCAGAAAACCAGCCTCTTTGGTTAGTTTGGTGACAGTTATGACCGATATTTTTCAAGAGCCATGTTCCGTAATAAGAAAACTTTCAGGAAACCGATAGAAACGGAACATAAAACCTAACTAAGGTAAGCAACGGAATACACCCTTGGTATTTACATTGTTTATCATTTGGTATAATCACGTCAATATTATGGCAATTAGTTGCACTTTCGACGTATATTTTATTTGTTCCATTATGTTTACTTATTCGTTAATTAAAACGCATAACTAGCGCTGGTTGTTCGTTCGATACGTTCAACCACAGACGCTGTTTCATTAGGGAGCTAATGCGGATTTGTTTTAAACATTAGTTATAGAATAATTATATGCAACAACACAACAACGCAACTACCTATTAATTTTCCGACTTTTGTGTACGGGTTAATTCGTGCATCGAGGGTATTTATTTATAAATTAAACTAATGAATTAAACAATTAAAAAGATGTGTTTTATGCATCGTAGGTGCTTCCACATTGTAAGGGTAAGAAAGTAATATCGTTGGTATTGGAAGAAATAACAAGATGCGCAACCTTATGAAACGATTTAGTGGCACAAAACATGTCCGAGATGTAGCTGGCGTTACCGTCAACCTATCCGATATTTAGTTTAGCTTTATGCCGCTGCGCTGGATAGGACGTTTACAGCGTAGGTAAATACTCAAATGCAGTTCTGGTTTCTAGCCTGAGTTGGTGAGTGAGTGGTTGCTGGAGATAGTGTTGCCAGAACCCAGAACTACTGATTAATCCGTAGATTTACGGATTTTGGGTACAGTACGTTAATAATAATTGCTTTTCTATCATTAAACAATTTAATATAATATTATATGATTAAAAACAAAGAACGGCATCAATGGCTTGGAAATGGAGATCGCTTTTAATAAAATAAAAGAAGTTTATACCTAGGTCACCTCAGCCTTAAATGAGTAATTTTGATCTACAATCCTGAGGTAATAATAGGTGGTTGAAGGCAATGCTAGCCACATTACCATCATAGCCACTTCCTTGTATACCGAACACCGAACGGCTCTAGTATGTTAAGCTGTACCTTGTTACTCCCAAGCTATGCTAAAACGCTATACAGGAACTACACACATATTTCTTTTGTTGTTTATTCTATGTTTAACACGAATATACGTTCAATACATAAACGCGGATTTTTTATCCAAAGATATTTTCGTCAAATGTATTACAGATATTACAACTTTTAATATGGCAACACCAGATGTCGCTTTCCAGATCCACACCGTCTTCAATATACCTTGGGAAATTTTGTCAAAAATCGATGTGTCTTAGATAGCAACTAAAATATTCTTACTGATAGTTCATTTTTATGTTGAATTGACTGCCGCAAACCGGTTCATGATATCTCTAACAGAACAGTTATTTGAGAAAATATACAACAAATAATGAAAACCATTTTTCATTTATCATGCTTCTGCCACGGTGGTCGGTAAATTTAAATTTATTTTGTGTACCCTTCTAGACGAGCATCATAACTTTTAATAAAGGGATTACCGTTAGAACCTGTCTCGTTAGTTTGTTATACAGAACATTATAAGCTTCATTTAAGTCGTAACGATTAAATTCTTCCGAAGCCCTGCTAATTAAAATAACAGTACCGTTTTTAAGCGGGAATATTAATATAACGAATTATTTTTTCTAATATCATATTTCACATTCTGATTCTATCTTACAACTTCTACAATAAATGAAGTATACCTATAAGTAAATCTTTATTTTAATTATTGCAAGGCCCTAAACATCCAAGATGGAGTTTGAGAGAAGATAATAAAAAAGTACTAATAGGGTAAAAATGCCTTTATTGTCAAACAATTTTACAATTTGTAGAGAAAGGTAAAATAAACAAACAAAACAAAACAAACAAAAAGAGAATACAAAACATTATACAAATAACATTGTCAGCCCTATTGTTTAAAATAAACACTTATAAATGTTTCTAATGTCAAAAGAACAAAAAAATAAAAAAATAAGATTCAAAAATATTTACTTCAAGTTTATACTCAACATCAATGACTACATAAATCGTCCTATTAAGCGCTAAAAGTCACTTTCAACTAACATTTTTCCGAACAACCAAATTCAATCACTCACTATGTTTTGAAGCGGAGAATCGATTGCAAAAGTCATTAACCACGATTTCTGGCTATTTATGTTTTATTTTAATAAAACCGAGTAGTTACTAACTATAACATCTTTATAATTCATCTTTAGACGCATTTTTCTCGGAAGTAATAAAAGTAAGTTAGTGACTTTTAGCAGCAATGGGACGAAATTTACCTCGATGTCATTAGTAAATATAGTAATAGCAAACGTTAGACCAGTGCAGTGTTTACAAGATCAAATTCGATTATCAAAATATAAGTCATTTACGACGTAGAAAGCCTTGTCTAGTAAATAAGATTCAATGCTTTGTGAAATGAAGAAAATGACGTTATGGATTTGATTTCAAATGGCAGGTGATTGTGCATTTTTTCGAGTTGTATAATATTGAACTTTTAACTAACTCTGAGCGTGGGATAGGTAGATAAAGATCTTGCTCCGCGTTCCTGAGTGGATAAGTGTGAAATGACCTTTCTTGAGAAGCTGATACACGCTTACGTATTAGGCAAACCGATCTCAAGTAAATATAAATAAGGAAGGAAGAGTTAATATTTAATTTTTAAAAAGTCCTGGCAATGAGTTCTGCTATTTAGTCCCAGTGAATATCGAACAGCTCTCTTGAATGCTCTGGAGCTTGAAAATTCGGTCAAATTGAGTCGCAAAACACGTACCCCAGAATGGAAGGGTACATCTGAGGTGCGACTCAAAAGTGCATAATAAACAGTTCTAGCCACTCTGACAAGTTAAGCTCCTCAGAAACAGATCTTAATGCAAAACAGGTAGAGCTTAATTTTTCGACAAAGCGTCGATATGCATGTCCCATTTCAGAGAATTGTCTACAACAAGCCCTAGGAATTTTACAGATTTTAACGACGCCAATGGTGGTGCTGTTAAGCACAAAAGGCTGCAGCGAGTTTTATACGACAAAGCTTTAGTTTTAGAAATGTTGGTGACTCAGGAGGTTCGCACCAAGATTTAATGGTGATTAAATCGTTTTATATAATCCTATGAAGTGCCGTGGCGTCCTTGTTACTCTAAGTGAAGCTAGTGTCGTCCGCAAAAAGACACATTTTACCACTGATGTTTATGTTAGCAATGTCGTTCATAAAAAGAAGAAACAAAATAGGGCCTAGTACTGAGCCTTGTGGTAATCTTTTACATTCTATTGGTTTGTTAGAAGACAACGTGGTATCCACCCTCACAAGTTGACTTCTGTTGCTCAGATAAAACTTAAACCATTCGAGAGATGTCCCCTGAACCCATAGTGATGGAGTTTATTAATTAGGATCTTATGATTTACACAGTCAAACGGCCTTAGAAAATCACAGAAAATTGTTGCTGTAGAATGATGGTTATTTTAGGCTGGAGTAAACTCTATTAAGGAGGGAAAACATAGCGTCATTTGTAGACTTGTTGCTTAGAAATCCAAAATATATCCGGTATTTCGAGGTAGCCCGGCGGTTGCCCCCACTTTTTAGATGATTTTAACAAATCTACAAATAAAGTTTTGATAAATTTCAACATTCTAAATATAAGCGTTTAGGTTAAACCGTTCTTTCTACGCTAGGCCACAAACAATAAAATAATAATAATACAACTGGTTCACTACGTTCCGTCTGACGGCGGCATCACCAGGGGGCGTTGCTAGCGTTCCATATCCAGTATTTTAATTTAGAGTGTAATCCGGACGCGACCCTGGATTCGGCGGCCGGCAGATGAGCCGCTTTTAATTGATTTCCGCCATCAAAAACAATAACGCGCCACGGGACGGGACAATGCCTATTATTTATGGATACAGCGCTTCCATATTAACATGGGCCTCGCCATGAGAAATAACTGCAGTCGCAGCCATCTTTTTACTGGTGTCGAACATTTCTGAAACAGATTCAGCCAGTCAGATTAAATCAAAATTGATGGTATCGTCAGCGAGTTTATTTCTTCTAATATCACTACTACACTGAGATGTGTAAAAACGCAACGGATAAATTCTCCTTCTTGGTCAAATTTAAAGTGTTATATTTTATATGTTTAGACCTATCTCTCGTGAATTTTTTAGCAAGCTGTATAATTATATCAACTTCAATCTTAAACTCAGTTTTTATAAACTTTAGTATTTGGCATATTATACAGGGTTAATCGAGGGGCTGTTTTTTACCTTAACTTTAAAACACCCTTAAAAGTAATAATTTCGTGTGTAACTTTTCCTAAAAATATAATTTTACGGTCAGAACCATGTCTCTTAAGCATTTTGTTTTTTGATCATGTCAATACATGCCTTGGTTAATCTTTAAGAGCGAAATGAACTTTGCCACCAACACCTATGCAATTTTCTCACTATCATTTCTTTGAAGTTATTTTCAATACACAGACATGGTGGATTATTGTGAACTATACATGTACTACTATGACGCGATCATGTTCGATGTTTGGGAAATGCTTGGTAGGAGGGTTAGAGATCGCTAAGCGGTACCCAGCTTCATTGCTAAATGGATCCCGCTTGATCCTTACAGAAGAATGGGAAAATATAACGTAATATGATATATGGCAGCCTCGATGACAGTATAAATGGACGTATACAGGCAGTTATAGCGGCCAAGGGAGGCAATACCAAAGTATTAGGGTATTTTTACAATTTCTTTTGTTTGTGTAATTTGAGTATTACAGATGTTTTCTTTAATATCGTTAGTTCTGCTATTGTTATAAATGTTCATTAAAACCAGGACTGTATCGTTAGTCCTTCAGGTTCTTTTTAAATTTAGTATAGAGTATCCAATGCAGCGTAATATAACGTTACTACAATAGTCACCAAAATCATCTCGTCATACTAAAAAATTACATCAAAACGTAATGATAATTCTTTGAAAAAATTGTAAATTGATCGTGACTGGTCTATTACGCTTTAAAATTAACCAAAGCATGTATTGACATGAATAAAACAAAATGCCTAGAAGTCATGGTTCTGATTGTAAAATTAGATTTTGTAAAAATTTACACACGAAATTATTGCACAGGGTGTTTTAAAGTTAGGCAAAAGACAACCCCCTCGATTACTCCTGTATAATAAGGGCCAAATACTCAAAGTTTATAAAAACTGAGTTTACGAATTAAGTTGATATAATTATATACAGCTTGCTAAAAAATCATAAAATAGGGCTAAAATGACAAATATATAACATTTTAAATTTGACAAAAATTTCTCCGTTGCGTTTTTACATCTGAGTGTAGATTGTTTGGGAAAGGGGAACTTAATCACCGCAACAAATTCCGATCGTAGCGCTTCAACGGCAGAAATCAGAAATTGTCAGTAGCCGCCGTCATGTTGATGGCATTAAACAATATCGAAATCGTGTTTTTTTTTTTTTTTTTAGTTTTTTAGTATTTTGCTAGTGCAGTTATTGAGACCATAAAACACTCAGGCACGAGGTTTGTGTGATGAACGCTGCACGCTGCTCTGTGTAAAAATAAGGAAAATGAAGTAGTGAATTAGGCGTCGTGTTGTGTTCCACAATTTTAAATGCTAATAAAATTGCCAAAAAAATGTTAACGTGTAGGAATGTTAACGTAAAGGAGAGCGTATTAGGGCGTTGCGTTGTAATTCGCAATAACTGAACTTTCCTGAATATTCAACTCTCCCGAAATGGGATTTTATAGCGCTCTACATACAGTGTGTCAATTTTAAAACTTCCGACCCTTAATATCTTTCTTGCAGTTAAAAATATGAAAAAATTGGAAAGACACCTCAATTTTATTTGTAAGGGGTACACTTTGAAACAATATTTTGGCCTTTTTTTCAACCCCTTAGGAGGGGTAGATGTCAACCTTACAATCTTAAATGGGAATGGGGGTCAAGTGGCACACCATTTTAAAGGGCGTTTAATTCTCTTTCCAGTGGTATCCTACTCTTTATTGTTTTATCCAGAGGTTTTGAATAATCGGGTTTCAAATGTGCAGAAACAATTAAACGTGTCAGATTTTGGTTTCTCAGGTTAGTGTTTACAAAAGTTATTGCAATGGATCTCCTTGTGGTACAAATGATTAGAAGATTAGGTTACACCACTTACGCCCTATCTTATAAGTTGTTCAAAATGTTGTCCATTTTCCCGTAAACAGTAATAAAGTCTATTTTCAAACACCTCCCTAACATCCGGAAAATTTCACTGGGAATTGACTGGCATTCTATTGTAATTGCCTTGCCTTTTAAGATCATCAATACCAGTAGATTGTGTTTTATAAACAATGGATTTAAGATGTCCCCCCAAAAAAAGTCTAAGTGATCTTGAAAGCCATTCAATTGGTCCCCTTCTGCCAATCCATGTACCTGCAAATCTCTCGTTTAACCACTGTCGGACTGCAAAAGTAATGAGCTCTGGAGCACCGTCCTGCTCGAATGTTAACAATTCCTCCTGTGAAACTGATTAGAGGTTGCCAAACGTTAATGTTTATGATGTTTTCTGTGTAATAGTATTCTTGAATTTCGACCTCTAGAAAAAATGTAATGGCTAATGGTCCATGTTGCCACCTAACCTTCTAATCATTTGTACTACAAGGAGATCCACTGCAATAATTTTTGTGTAAACACTAGCCTGAAACCCAAATCTCAATGCAGGCATGCTTAATTGTTTCTGCAACTTTTAAACAAACGCGATTATTAGAAAATCTATGGACAAAAAGCAACAAAGCAGGATACGGCTGAAAAGAGAATTAAATGTCCTTTAAAACGATGTGCCACTTGACCCCCATTCCCATTTAAGATTGTAATGGCGGGGACATCTACCCCTCTAAGGGGCTGGGTTGAAAGAAAAGGCTAAAAAATATTCATTTAAAGTGTCCCCCTTACCAATAAAATTGACGTGTTTTTTTTTTTTTTTTTTCATATTTTTTTAACTGCAAGAAAGAAGATATTATAGGGAAGTTTTAAATTGACACACTGTATGTAGCGTTTCTTACACTGATTTGATCAAAAGCAAAAATATTCAAGCAGTCTTGACGAAACAAGTGAGTAAACAAAGTGTTCGTTACATAGTCAAAAAATTAAACAGACATACTAGGAGAGGATAAAATATAATTGCAATATTAATGGTATATACTCTTTTAACTTAACCAGGTGATTACATATGTTTTATTAACATCTTCTGAAATTATAATTATGCACCTTTAAAAAAATTCCTTATAGCCGAAATAGTCTCAATTTTGACTCCACTGGCAAAACCGTTGATTAAAACTATGCTCGCAACTGTAGTTGAACTCATCTAAAAAGTTTTTTTTAACTAGAATAATAAAATTATAATACAAGTTAGACCTTCTGAGAGAACAACGTATCAGGTCATTTACTTTTTTATTTTTATTTTTAGAAGGTTTACAAATTGTTTTGCATTCCTAACACTTTAGAATAATTAAATAATAATAAAAAAATAGTTTTAATGTAATAAAACATGAATGGTTGTCGTCTTGGGTCACTCAGTGATAAGTTGTTCTGATGTTTCCCCACTTTCCTCACAGAACCTTAGCAATTTTTACTGTTGTTTCTTAGCTTCAATATAGTGTGGTCTACATTAAGGAGACAGTGTCATGTTAAAAACCCTGGACAATTGAAGATTGTTCTTACATAAACCAAAGAAAATCCTTTGATTTTCCTCGGTCATAAGCTCCCATGAACTTTCTGGATTCTCTTTTAGTCTGTTGAAGGGATTCCCATTCCAGGTTACGGATGTAGTCTTCCAGGTGTTTGAGTTCTGCTTTAAGTTTGTTTACACTAGGGAAGCACAAATGGTCTCTGGTTCAAAGAAGTGAAGAGTGTCTTTGCCCTTTCAGGCTAGATCGTTTGCGTTTCTTTAAAATATCACGTTTGGAACGCCAATTGATGTTCACTGCAGATCAGTGATATTCTAGACATTATAGAATATAAATTCAACGGAAAATAAAGAGGAAACATTTTATTCAAATCTAAAAAGATATTGAAATATACAGGGTGATTCCTGTAAGTTGGTCATGCTTTCGGGGAATGATGGGAGACGTTGAAATATTAATTTTGATATAGCACACTATGGGTCGGAAATGCCTATTACGCAAGATACAGGGTGTTAAAGTTTTTCAAAAATTAAAGATATTCTTTAGTAGTTTTTTAACAGTTGAAGGTATCGTTATAAAATTCCATTATAGGAGTCCACCTAACAGAGAGCACTTTTAAAATGTAAAAATAAAAGTTTTATTTGTTTCAACCAGTGGCGTAGATGTGGAACGTCTAGTTATAATAATTCGCTGTATTTAAGATTCTCATTAAAAAATGTATTTATTTTTAAATTGTGACAAAATGGTGTTAGATAATTAAGAAAGTTGCAAGAGATATTTTTGTTTGGAAATAGAAGACAAGAAAAAAACTACAAATTTTATTTTTTATCAGTGGCGTACTATTTTTTGCAAAAATTACCCAATGCATATCACATCTACGCCACTGGTTGAAACTAAAATCTCTTCTTTTTACATTTAAAGTGTCTCTGTTAAGTAGACTCCTATAATTAAATTTTATAACGATACCTTCAACTGTAAAAACTATTAAAGAATATCTTTAATTTTTCAAAACTTTAATACCCTGTATCTTGCGTAAGAGGTATTTCCGACCCATAGTGTGCTATATCAAAATTCATATTTCGACGTCCCCTAACATTCCCCGAAAGTATTTGGGCTAACTTCATATAGGAATCAATTTTATAGAAATTGTTGGGAATCAAATGTAAACAAAAATAATGAAAAGAAATCACAACAACTGTCAAACCTATCAAACCACAATAATTGAAACAATTCTACTGTAAAAAAATTATAAAATATTTTGATATTTGTAGGAAGAACAATCAAAGAATTATGAAAACCGTTTTTAACAATTTCATTTAATTTTATTTTTATATTATGGTTCAGTATCTCCCAGAACATCATGGGGTAAACTAGTAACTATCATCTATGCATTGATAGGCATCCCTTTAATGTTACTCTACTTATCCACCACCGGGGATGTTCTTGCTAGAAGCTTTCGTCGATTGTATGGTAAACTATGTGGCAGGTAAATGGTCTATTTGTATTGATTCTTAACAAACTCCTGTTTTTAACAAACGATGTGTTTAATGAAACATCAGTTTTAAACTATATAAACTATAAAGAGTTGATGTACCATTGGATAAATAAATCACTTTTTTTATCCAATGGTACATAGGAAATACATAGGGAGTTTCATTTCTTAGTGAATTTAGTATATTGCATTTATTAATCTTCCGGTATAGTTGAATTATCGTTGCTAGTAGGAACTTGGTTTGTCACTAGTGTACTATTGCATTAATTGACACATTTATAAATTGATTTATTAATATAAAAAAAAAAACAACCTAACCTAACCAATGACAAAAAACGCCTTCGCACGAATTCGGCACACGTTCGAGTACGTTTCCATTAAAAGAAGAAAGTATTAAAAAAGCTGAAGAAGCACGACAAGCTTTACTGACACCAAATAGTGAATCCATTTACCAAAAGGAATCTAAAAAATACCTTCAGTGACTTGAACAGAAAAATACTGTAGCAGTCGGTTATCGATGAAACTGTTCTCTTGTTAATTTATTATATGTTACATTAATGATGTAAATAAATAAAATTAGAGTAGTTAGATGAGTGTCCAATTTCAATTTCCATTATTATTCAAAATCTATTGTATTTCGTGCTTGTTAACTATAAAAGATAAAGGAATTTTTCATAAATCTAATTATGCTAATATATCCCAAGGGCGTTATGACTAGGGAATGCAATCCCGCAAATGCTGGATCCCGCAAATGATCTGAGATTCCTCGGGATCGAAGTTGCGGGATTTATCGTGCGGGATCCGCGGGATTGACACATTACTACTGGGTAACCAAATCGATCTCAATCAAGGTCAAACCCCTTCGTTCCGGGCCGATGAGTCAATGCTCGGAACCCGGGGGACCCATTTAACTAGTACTTGTGAACAATTTCATCAAATAAACTGCCAGACATAATTATCGGGACAAGCAAAATTTTATGGTAAATTTAAAGTTGAATATCTCTTGAACTAAAAAAGATTTTGGGATGTGGTTTGGACCCTATATTTTAGATGCATCTATTGTGATTAAGATGCTATGTGGTTTCTGAAAATATATTGCTAAAATTCCTCGTATACAGGGTGTTTTATAAGAGAGTGAAAATTTGGTCAAGAATCTTTTACCGCAAATTTACGAGTTTTAAAAATCGAAAAGTTTTACCAAGTACGACTAATCCGTTGTATTGAAATTAGAAAAACAATTTGATCGGTTTTTAATTTTGTTTTAAGGAAAATTGATTTTTTCGAAAAGGGTGCAAAAGCTTTGTACATTCTGCATATGCCAAAAAATTATGAGTGCATATAATTGATATAGAGTGTATCTAAAAGCAGATAACTAACACAAGTTAAAAGAAACTTCAACATCAGAATAATATTTTTATTTATAAAATAAGTAGATAAATTATAATAAAATTTAAGTTTACCCTGTATAAATCGGTATTATAATTTAAGTATATTATAACTTCTGTACAACTAGTTTAAGATACACGCTATATCGATATATTGTGGGCCTGGGCAAAATGTACAATGCCTTTTGTACCATTTAGAACCAAATGTATGACTATTGTTTACAGTCCCGCAATTTTGCGGATCCGCGGGATTGATTGTTTTAATCCCGCGGGCTTGCGGGATTGAGATTTTGCTGCGGGATTGTATCTCCTGAGTTATGACTCTATTTATGGTTAACGTAACCAAGACGAGATAAGCTTATATTAATTCAATAAGAAATAAAATTATTTAATTTTATTTGCAGCAAGACAAACCCACAAATTCCACAACAACAAATACAACAAAGATGTGCATGCAGCAACACTGTACGAGTACCTGTAACGCTATGTCTGGTGATAGTTTTGGCCTATATATGTTCCGGTGCGATGCTGTTTCATCGACTGGAGAACTGGTCGTTATTAGAAGGTACGATATACCGGGTGTTTTTCAAAAGCGGCTCTTCCTTATATTTTTTTTTTATTTTTTCAGTTAATAAATCGAGATTTGGTGTGTCTTATGACATAAATTAAGAATGATTGACGTAATCAATTAATTGTTTTCGGTCGCTTCCTGTTTCACCGGAAACGACTACGACTTTTGATTTTTAAATGGCACCCTCGGTATTTTCTTACTCTATTATCTGGATAGACTTTTTCGAAATATGCTAGTAAGCCACCCCCGATCCTCTCTTTGAAAAAAATTGAGATATGATTAAAAATAAAATTATATATTGTTAAAAATATGATTTGGCCATCAGGTAGAAGACACGAAAACATTAGACGATCAAATTCCATTTTCCAAGCATCCTTGATTAAAATTAGTGTTTTTGACAGAGCTATGGCACTCTAGATTGAAATTTTAAAATACAATTGAATGGGTGGCTGCAATAACCAGAGAGCTCCATTTTAATAAATTTGTGGGAAATCGAAAAGGAGCTGCTCGGTTCTTTAGCTTTGAAACCCAGAGGAAGTCAGCTACAACTAACATCGCCATTTATGTACAGGGTGGACCATTTTGGTTGTTTCTATAAGGTATCTAGGAAACCGTGTGAGAAATATTAAAATTCCTTTATACTCAGTTCGGGTTCTTTTTGAAAAATTCAATGGCACAAACGGATCGTGGCTATCTTGATCGGTTTCTAAGCTGCTGTGGGACTTCAGATTTCAGAAAATTCCCTTTTCAAGGTGTTCGATAGGTTGTTTATTTCAGCAACCACGGAAAATGAATTATACATTCTGAAGGCACTTTTCTCGTGTAGAATACAGTGGCGTAGCTGTCAGACTTTTCGAAAAATATTTTTAAGATATTAACTATACTTATGTTTTTTTTTAAATAGAACCCCCATATTTTTAAATTTTCTTATTGCTTTGGTATGGGCTTCTCGAAAATATATATAACACTCTATATTTATTTTCACTCATTAACCCCTTAACATTTCAAATTTTTCTAAAAATATCCAATTTAGTAGATAGTAGACCGTAGTAGTGATGGTAAACCGGAAAATTGGGAACAGTTGTGGCGCGGTTCTACCCAGGCAGAAAGCATGTCCTTCTAGACTGTCCTAGACAAAAAATCTGAATATTTCTATATGATTTCTGTCAATTTCTGCTACTGAACATTTTTATGCACGTCGGCGTCCTCTTCCTTTGTCTGTGTGTCAGCGTCAGCTCCCGAGGCCCCTGGCAAGGTCGGGCGCCATTTTAATTTTGCCGTTTAGATTTGATTGAAGTTTGTTTCGATATTTTGGCTGAAATTTATGGGTACAAAGTGATGTTTTTGATATAAAGTTCCCTGTTAACACTTTAATAAAGTATATATGATATTAATTACACGAAGAAAATGATGAAATCGACGTTTCTGCGTGTAGTAGGTATGGGCCATACTATATGTAAAAATAGGTAATATATTAACTGTTTTATATTTTTTTAGCTTTAAACCCAAGGATCTTGGGATATTCTTTGCCAAGGATTTTCCGTATCTCTACTTTAAAGACTGATCGGTGATTTTGAGCAATTGAAAGCAAGTTATACAAGGTAAATTATGATTATTGAACCATTATTAGCCTACATTAATCTACAAGATGAATAGAAATGTGTAATTACATACCACATAGGTACCTATTATATTTCTCATAGTAATAATGCTATAAATCTATGTATGTAGATTATTTTTAAAATACAAATGAGGTACAATTAGATGTATATGTATTATATTTTTTATTCATTTTATTTTCATTCTAGTCCTGTTTGATTTAATTCACAAAAGTCTTATGTATGTACCTATATTTCTATGTTTTTTATATATTTTTTTGATTCCAGGGTTTGCGTGGGTTCCTGGTTGCCTTTTTCCTGTTTCCAGTTATTTAGTTTTATGCCCGTGAAGCTGTGGAAACATTTATTTATCTTCAAGTTTCTGTAACTCAATGCACTGTTACTTTACTAATTCACTTTAACACAGCATCTGTGATATTATTTCAAAATATTTGATTTTGATACAGTAGTTTTATTGTGATTTTAGCCTTTTAATTCAGGTTGATTTGCATATTTACATTGCTCTAAATTCCAAATAAATATTTTGAGTAATTTTGGTTGCATTATTTACCACTAGAAAGAGTAAAAAGTATAATAACTCTCATTTAAACCTCCTGAACAGCCCGCCATTAAAACCGGAAACGGAAATAAATTTTACAAAATTGAAATTGTCATGTCTATGTCATGTCAGATATCCCAGCCGCCATATCTGAAAATTAGTTACCCAGGCAGCCACGCTGTTTCCATAATTTAACATTGACTTGACACTTCTTCTTGTATTTATTATTTTATGGTAGACCGCGCCGAGTAACAAAGTGAACGGTTGTCATGGTGATCGGAACATACCTTTGATGGATCCGGTACATTTAATTTCAACAGATTAGCGGTAAGTTATTTTAACACAAAAATGAGTAAATTTGAAAATTTTGAAAATATATTTTATGTTGATAATGTTATATTGATAATTGAATATAGCAATGGCAGTTGATTTATATTTTGTGCGGTATTCAGAGGACACTGTTATTTTAAAGGTTAGAAGAGTTGTTTATTGTTTTGTTATCTCTGTCAAAACCGCGTCGGAAAAATTATCAGAAAGAAGATGAAGAAAAATCAATATATTAATGTCCTCGGAGCCGAATACATGAATTAGCAATTAAATAAAATCGAACAAATGCGAAGCAAATAAAAAACAAGTGTGACAGAAACAAAAGAACATATTTTAATGGTATAAACTCTGGTAGAGGTTACTCTAATCGGGTTTCTATGCTAATATAAAAAAATAAAACACAAGACTTAATTAAATGTCTGGGACTGCTGCCCATTATTATCTAGACATAGTTGGTACCGTCTCTGCACGCCGCCGCTAACAGCATTTCAATAGCTCTACTTGATGTTGTTGGATCTAGTGTTACGGCTCCGAGGACATTAATATATTGATTTTATTCATCTACTTTCTGATAATTTTTCGGACGCGGTTTTTGAAAAGATCCAAAATTGATTATAAACTATCTTCTAACCTTTTTTAAAATGGTTGGTTTTATTGCTCGCGGCCTGGATACCGCCTCAAAAATATAAATCCTCAGCTGCCATTTTGCTTATGTTTGTTAGACTCGATATAACATTCTAACATATGGCAGCATTTCAAAATTCTCAAATTTACTCATTTTTTATTATTTAAAATACACACACTTCAACCTGTTGAAATGAAATGTCCCGCATCCATCAAAAGTATGTTCCAATCACCATGACAAGTGTTTACTTTGTTACCGGCGCGGCCTACTGTCTAGTAAGTGGATATTTTAAGAAAATTTGAAAAAAAAAAAAAAAAAAAAAAAATAAATATAAAGTGTTATATATTTTCGAGAAGCCCATGCCAAGCTGAATAAGAAAATTTAAAAATATACAGGGGGTTCTATTTAAAAAAATATAGTGTTGAGCTATTTTGAAACGCACCCGATATATCCAAATATATAATGGAAATAAATTTCTTTCAGTTTTTAGGCATATAATAAAATTATATAAGAGTTTCTTGCCTTGAACCGCTAATTTTGTGAAACGACCCAAGCTCACCTGATGATGGGGTAGGGCCCCGAAGCCGGTAGCGAGAGCAGGTTGATCCACATTATGACGAGCACAGCGTGGAATATTAATTTCTATATTAGCCGTTCAAGGCAAGAAACTCTTATATAATTTTATGATATATCCAAATATAGATATGCTTTTATTTATTGGCATCCTAGCTATTATTAGCTTATGTTATTAATATTACCATATATAAACAGGTCACGAACTAAGTTAAATTAAATTTAACACAATAAACAAGCCATGTTAATGTTATTAAAGCATCATTTTCGGACCCATAATTTAGCTTATTCCGAATGAGACATAATAAAGCATGAAAATCTCGCAAAGTGAACTGGAACAGTCATTAAAACATTAAACCCTAATTCTACAATTTCTCTCTATTAATTTTGATTAACGTAACAATTATTTCTATCTCTCGAAAACATTCATTTGTCCGAAAAGACCTTTCTCAAATCTCTAAGAAGTTCCTCTAAAAAGGAATGACAAATAATCAAATTATTTGGATCGGTTTAAGGAAGTTTGGAACTGAATAGGCATTGAAGATTCTATGCGTTATTGTATTCCAGAGGGTATTGTCGAATTTTATTCTAAATGTCTTCAACAGCAATAAATTCTTTATTTATTGTAGAGATAAGACCAGTTAAAACGATAATACAATAAGTTTCTTTATGCTACTCGATTTGTAAAGTTAATTTAAGTAATGAAAAGATTTCAAACATTTGTACAATAGATAACGATTTTATCATAACATGTTTGGCTGTGATTCACCATAAGTAATTATAGAGTGTGAATCAGTACTTTTAAAGTGAAACTTCTTTACTAGCAATGGAAGTAAAAATTCAAGGCCGTGGTGTATCAAGGGTATATCACGGCCTTGAATTGACACGATATGACCTTGATCATGCCTTGATGCACAACCCAGGGGGGTGACAGTGAAATAGGAAAATTGGAAACAGTCATTAGTGTCATTCCTGTCATCTCCTGACGACAAGTATGGCCGCCTAGACAAGGACAGCAATGTTTCTGTCTAACTATTGTCTAACTTCACAGTTTAGAATTGACAGATTTGTTCTAGAACAAATTTCGACGCCATTTTCATTTTCTCCGTGTAGTTTTGTTTTGTAAATTCAATTTGATATTTCGGCTAAAATTTATAAATACCTATAAAGGTAATAAAGCATATAAAATATATATTACATGAAAAATCCTGGAGAAAAAGACATTTCTGCAGTACTAGGTATGTCCCATGTATATTAAAAATAGGTAGAAAATAAACACTATTTCTATATTTTTTAGATGCAAGAAAATTAGGAAGAAAATTTTGTTATATGTTCATGATCGGCGATTTTTTTGAAAATGTAAACAATTTACAGAAAGGTAAGATCATTTTTAACTATAGCCAGCATTAGTTATCTCCAGTATGTGCGATTTATTGTCAATAATACAATAAATCTGTCTGATACAATCTGATTGTTATGCGATTAAAAGTCTCTTTTTGCTTCTTTTGGATTTATAAACCAGGTCTCTTTGGGAATAATGGAGCTTTTTTTAAATAGTATACTTATATTTTTCTGTTTTCAGGTTTGGTTTGCTTTGGTATAAGGCTCCCGTTTTCATGTTCCTGCCCCCGTTATCTGTTTCTGAAGGCTGCGAATACGTGTATTTATTTACAAATTACTGTAAGTCATGCTTATACCTTACTAATTTACGTTAAAACTGCATATAATTAAGTTATTGATATAGAAATCATTCAATTCTTTATTTTTTATATTTATTTAGTCACGTTGTCTCATATTTCAAATAAATATGTTTGAATAAATTTTTATTTTGTTTTATTTATGATAAGAGTACAAAATACATTTAAACTGAAAGAGGTACCCGCCATTAAATAACCGGAAACGGAAATAAAGATGAAGACATCGTGTCAACCTGTCAATTGAAAATTAGTTCTCCAGACGACAACGAAGGCTTTCGGTGGCGTATCGTGTTTCCACAATTTAACACAGAGTTGACACTTCTTTCTAGTTCATTATTTTATGGCACAACCTAGCGAAAAAAAAAGTGACAAGGATCGCGCAAACACCAAAAAACATTTGATTTAAAACTAAGAAAAGCATTATAATAAACTTGATACTAGGAAATGCAATCCCGCAAATGCTCGATCCCGCAAATGCGGGATCCCTCTAAGATTCCGCGGGATCAAAGTTGCGGGATTCACCGTGCGTAATCTGCGGTATCGACACATTACTACTGTGTAACCGAATCGATCTCAATCAAGATCAAACCGCTACGTTCCGGGCCGATGCATCGACGCTCGGAACCCTGGGGATTCCCCTTACGGCTTGGCCATTAAAAATAAGTGAAACAAACAGGTTAGTTGGTAGATTTCTTTCTGGCGTTTAACTAGTACTTGTGGACAATTTCGTCAAATAAACCGCCGGACATAATTATCGAGACAAGCAAAATTTTAGAGTAAATTTAAAGTTGAATATCTCTTGAAGTAAAAAAGATTTTTGGATGCGGTTTGGACCAGGTTTTAAATGCATCTATTGTGATTAAGATGCTATGTGGTTTTCGAAAATATATTTAGTGAATTCTCGTATACAGGGTGTTTTATAAGAGTGTGAAAATTTGGTTAAGAATCTTTTTTACCGCAAATTTACAATTTTTAAAAAATCGATATTTTTACCAAGTACGACTAATCTGGCATTTTCAGCTCGCATTTTCAGTGGAGGACATCGTCATATTTATTTTAAACCAATAAGCAATGAGAATATTCTTATATAATTTAACAAAATGACTGGAAACCACTATAAATACAAATTGTTGGTTAGGTTCAAATTTTTTCTTTTTTTAAATAAATTTAAGCGTTAACTATATTAGGCATTTGGGCAACGGCCCAGCTACGTCGAAACATCGGTTCCCATTAGAACACCGAAGTTAAGCGACGGAAGGCGATGCTAGTGGATGGACGGGTGACCGGTTCGAAACTTTGCATCGTGCTGTTGTCCAAGGGAAAAGTGTAAAATCTATTGATACACACTGCTCATTCACGCCGGTTCAAGGCCGGATGAGATCCGATATCTCGTGAGTAAAGTTAATTTAGACACTTCCTAAGTCGGTAGGCCATTGACCATGATATGGCCGAGGACCGCGGTTCGGATTCCGCGTAAACAAAGTAGGTCCCGTCCAGTTTAGCCATTGCAGCAGAAAGGAGACGTTAACTTGAACCTCACACATATTAGGCATTTGCATAAAAGTGTATATTTTGGGTGGTATTTCACAAAATTTGCAGGCTATTTGGGAAACAGAAAATGTACCGATTACAGAAATAAGTTGAAAATAACATTTGTATTAAAGCATTATATGTCACTTTATCAAACATGTCCTTCAAATCCTCCAATTTAATAGCTGTTAGTAAGAAGTTTCACTTCAAATATGCGCACATAGAGCACACTCATTTTTTTAACTCGCACGTTAATTTAATTAATTATAGGGACAGTAAATGTTTTTTGGGTTGTTTGTATATTTAAAGAGACATATTAAATAATTAGTTCTTATTCAAAGAATTTAGAAATCTGAATACTTAATAGTCATCAACATTTAATAAAATAGAAAATTTAAAGTCTCAAGATCAGTTTAATACAAATTATTGTTACTATTACTATTATATTTTTAGAGTTATTTTAGGTAACACCGAGAGTAACACAGTTTCAACCAGAATATTTTATTATAATATATCTGGATATGATTCGCATTTCGTATTTCACTCATCGTTTAAGTGTAGAGCAACAATATTTTGATTCGGTGCTAAACGTTTACTTATTTAAAAAAAGTTTACAGTCCAAACACAAATTCGAAGAAAAATTATTAGTTACAAACTAAAACATGATTTTGTATTAACATTTTTATGTTTCAGGAAGTTACTTCTGCTTTACCAGTTTAGGCACAATAGGGTTTGGAGACCTACTTCCTGGTCAAAAAGCTGACGAGGTGTCCCTTTGCGCATGCTCGGCTTACATTTTGACTGGAATGGCCCTAGTAGCTATGTGTTTCAGTCTGGTCCAGGATGAAGTAATAGCGTTGTTAAGGTAAATGATACTTAATTAATAACTAATTGGATAATAATCGGTGATTCAACAGACTGCATAGTACTCTGAAACATTTAAAATATGATTTTTGTTATGTTTTTGAGGTATATCGGAGCTTCGTGTTCGAAGAACACTCCTAAAATTAAAAACGACGAAGAGGCTGTGACATCGCTGCCTGGTTCTTGACAACGACCTACGACGGAGGGTGCGGCTCCGTCAAAAATGGCAGGCAGAAGATCACCGCCAGTCCTACATCATAACAGCCTACCTAGAAAAAGTAATTTCCACAGAAACACGCCGGCGAGAAGATCTGCTGCCGGTTATGGTAAGAATTGTATTATCTAATTATCATAGGAATCATAATTAGATATAGAATGTAAATTTGATATCAATTAAACTTTTAGTGACGCAATCGAAGGCGCGATTTTTAAATTCATTGTTGCCAACCATGAACATATTTCGGCGCCGGGCTGACTAACTTGAATTTAAATTTCGCGCTGGAGATTCAGGTGGTAGCTCTGATGTAAACAATATCAAGTTGTCAGGTTTATTTATTTTATTTCCTAATATTTTCATTCGTTTTTATTTAGTTTTTGGTTTAAATAAATAGTGTTGTCATACTTTAAGCTTAAAAATATTTACTAGCAGACCTCGCAGTCGAACATTGTTCTTTTTAGAACCCCTTTTAGTGCGAAGTGTACAAGGAGGCTTGATAGTCGTAAAAAACTCATCACAACTATATTAGAATATTTTGAACGGGAAAACGGTAGTTATGGCCCTTTATGTCGTTTAAGTTCTGTTAAAAACGTGAGTTTTGTTGATGTAAATAATAACTGTTTATAATACTTATAATTAATTTATTTTTGTTTCCTAAAATATTTTGATTAAAAGAAAATATATAAAAGTGGGCAACTCTGTGCCGGTAAAACTTAATCACGTGACTAAAAGTTTATTTGGTATGAAGTGTAGAATTTTATACCTTAAAAGTTGGTTAATTAATGTTTAATCTTAATTTTTTAAAGCAGTATCTTTTGACCTTATCTCTCTAAAGTACTAAAAGCGATTGTTATGTTTTTCCTCGTTTCGTTGTGGGGAGACTGTACAGCCGAGGCACAAAAAATCATTTATACTCCGATTTGAACATGCTATTTTTTTCAAACGCCTCAAATAATTTTTTAAATAATTTCAAACATTCCAAATAATATAAAAAGATTTAAAAGTTATAACCTGTGGTTATAACTTGTATGTAATTATTTATCGAGAAACTATGGTTACGCTCCTTGAATTTGACAGTTTATGTCAGTTTATACAAGGAAATTGGAATGCCCTGATGCCCGTCAAAATTTTGGGTCGCGAAATTGTTTTGTGTCGCGACCGTTGTATGCGATCTGGCGCTGCTATAGCGGCTGCTAAGAACAACCGCAAACTTGTCCATATCTCTTGTCAAAATTCACTAGATCTTCGTCTGTCATGTTAAGAAATGAAAGTAAACAATAAAGCGCCTCTCGTGTTTGTTCGCACTCAAAAAATTTCAATTAATGCCTGTATATATTTTTAATATATTTTTTAAATTTACATTTTTTAAATGTAAAGTAATATATTATATTTAAATGGAATATATTACATAACAATTATGTCAATTACAGGATTACAAGCTTGTTTTCTAACATTTTTTAAATAAAACGAATTATAAAATTTCAATATATGTATATTTGTCGTAGGTATGAAAAAAGTAAAATATAAAATGGACAAACGCTTACTTATTGCAATAAAACTTCCATTTTTAGTTTTGCAATCCAAACGCAATATTTCTATTTCACAAATAAAAATATCCGACAACACTAAAATCACTGAAACTTCCGCGGCTGACAACGAAAACTGAAAAATATAACGGCACTTTTTGTTTTGGACCTGCATATTAACATTACGGTGTACTATTATGTGTTTGTTGTTGAAATAATATAAAATACCTAATTATAACTTGTAAATTTTAATATTTTAACATGATTTTAACTACTTTTGAAAACAACTAACTTTTTGAAATCAAGATGACATTTTAGACGGCAACTGACATATATGTCATCATATTTGAATCTTAAATATGTATGTAATATAATTTAAATTACTATAATGCAACTTTATACTAAGAAAACATTTATACATTTACAAAATACAACAAAGTCTAATAATATAGTTTGATAACAATGAATATTGAATTAAAATTGAAGAAGTTAAGCGCGACCCCTTGTGTCAAAATTAGATGATTAAATTTTCGCAATTTTTACACCATTTGATGACCGGTGGCGCCTCTAGGGTTTGTTCGGGCGGTTGGGCTTTTACTCCCGCTTATGGCCATTAAAGAAAAAGTTCTAAAGGGGGATGTTTTGTGTCAAAATTATAACATCTTTCAAAATCTAAACCGCTGTCATTGAAAAAATTCCGAAAAATGTTTAAAACGTCCATTTTCAAAGTAATTATTGCTATCTTGTGAGTTTATTTAAGTTTTATTTACTCAAACCCGTGATAATTGTAAAAATGTGGCATTAAAAACTTAAAAAGCTGTGCTGTGAACTGTGATCTGCAAAAACCATCGTGGATCGTGGCATAACGTCGGTTTCCAATTTCTTGTATGCAACACACTGTATTTTATTTATAAAATTAAACAAAAATAATAATAAATTTGAATAAATAATATTTGGCGATATAATTCCGGAAAAAGCCGAACCGCTCCGAAATTTTCGGATAACGGGCAAAATAAAATATAAATTGCTAACTGTTGACAGGTTAAATTTTATATTTGCTATATTTTATATTATTACTAATTGCGCCCCCTCATGCGTCTAGTAATGGACTATTGGCTATAACCTGTCACTTCCATAAGAGTTTCCTAGGCATGTTTTAAAATGACTTTTTATATTGTCAATCACGTCATAAAAATTAATACTTTTGTGACGTTTGAAAAAAAATATATTTTTGTAGGAGCTGAACCACTGATAGAATACTTCGTGCCACGTAGCATGAGCGAGTTTGACTTGTCCATAGCAGCAGGGGATTCCCCGCCAGTGCCAAACTTTCTTCCTTTGACAGTCAGAGCTCCCAGAAAAATGAACAACGCTAACGCCAAACAAAAAGAGAAAATGGTCACCTTTGAAGACGAGATGGCTTCCAGATTAGGTAACACTATTAACGA